>NC_060952.1:30391072-30581084 GCF_022045245.1 Lucilia cuprina
TCTATCTATCTATCTATCTATCTATCTATCTATCTATCTATCTATCTATCTATCTATCTATCTATCTACCTACCTATCTATCTATCTATCTATCTATCTATCTATCTAGTTAGTTAGTCGGTAATTAACTACCATATTAAACCCCATGATATCCTACATTTAGTTAGTGGTAAGTTTCAATAGTATGACTAAGTTAACTAGCTACAATATTAGTTAAATATACTTAATTAGTACGTTTAATATATAATTAGTTATTAAGTTTAATTTGATAAAATTCTACTTCGATTCGAAATATTTTAAATATTAATTTATAATTTTTAATATATTTTTGCAGTGTACTTTATTATATATTTGTTAGTACAAATGGTTATTATTTAAGAATCTAAATTATTTATGGCAATAAAGTTTTTTATATAAAAATACCTTACCTTTTATATAAAAATACCTTAATTTAGTAGTTTTTTTTTTTATTGAAAATAAAGGAACGACTTTTCATTTCTTTAAAACTTGAATCAAGTAAAAAACGAAAAACATTGTTTTTTTACTTTAAATGCAGATTCACTTTTAACATTGTGTGCAAAAATATAATTCATTATGATCACTTTTTTCAAAAATAACTTTAAAAAACCAGCAGAAAAGAATATTTTTTGGAGTCAAAGAACTTTAAAAATTTGTGCACGCATTGAAATTGTTGCCAATATTTCACACAACTTTGGAACTGGCTTTAAAGATTTAAACTAAAATATAATAAAAAAAAAAGAAAATCAAGTACAATTTTTGGGGTTTTATGCTTTAATCTAATGTTTGTGTGTGTTTTGCCAATTTGCCGCATTTAATCAATCTATAAAGACTTCAGGCATAAAATCATGGCAGACAGAGACGGTCGTCATATCAGCAATAACATTTTTGGCAGGCACACACCACTATCAATGAGCAATGATTGTTTTTTTTTGGTCCAGATTGCTTTGGTTGTATATACAAGTAAGTATTGTTTGGTTGTTTACGGTCCGGCTCCAACACAATAACACATAATGTCAAATGACACTCCTTACAAAAGAATAAATGGTTTGTTTTTTCTTGTTTTCGATTTAAGAAGTTGTTTTTTTTTTTTTGTCTTGCAAAAATAAACTCCATAACAATTAAAGTTCTTTTCTTTACATAATCGTCCTTTTAACCCCTTTCCAGCGTTTTTTGTATTTTTTTAAAGGTCTTTAAACTTGGTTTTTGGAGTTTTTTTGTTGTTAAAATTAAACACGCTTTTGCGCACATGCCACAAAAATCTACACTTTTTTTTGGCGTAGTGGGCTTGAACTGTTCTTAGAAATTTAAGAAGTTCGATGTTGGAATTGTTTTTTTTTTTTAATTTTTTTCTCCAGCAAGATCTTTAATCTTGCTGGTTGGTATTTTTTTTTCCAGAAAAAAAGGGTAGAGAGTTAGACAAAAGGGTCGATTAAAAGTTTTTTATTTGCATTTTAAAATTATTTGTTTTTTTCCTGGTTGCTGTTGTTATTCGCTCGTTAAGAAGGTGATGATAATGTGTATGATGATCTGAATATCAATTTCATTAAAATTAAACAAGAATTTTAAAGGGTTTAATAAAAAGTCCAAACACAAGTTTTAAAAGATTGTTTTGTTAAAGATATTGGCAAACGTTTTTAAAAGAAGAAAAAAGTGAATTTATTATTTGTGCGGTATATTTTTAAAATTCTCCCAATTCACAATCGAAGTGGTTGCGTTTTTTGTGACAAAAAATTTTGTTTGTGAATTGGACGAATTTCTAAGAAATTGTGTGATAACCTTTGCAAGGACTAAACAAAATTGTCCATTATCCAACTCTGCTCAATAAATTATTATTATTTTATTTACGTAAATTATAACAATTAAAGTCTACATCATATTTTATTGAAAATAAATGGGAACATTTTCGAAAACGTAAAAGTACGTAAACTAGAGCGTGACTTTTTGATAATTTTATTCGTAATATTATCAATGAAATATAGTCAAAATACTTATACAAAATTGCACACAAACAATTGACGTAGTTTTTGTGTTTTTTTTCAGAAAATGGAAAAACTAAAGTAGGTTAATGTTAATTAAGAAAACAAGAACAATTTTCTTTTCTTTTTTTTTTTTGACAAAATTTAAACAATGAATAGTGGGTGTAAAGGAAAGTTCGATGTAAATTTCTTATTAATGAATTAATTATATAAATATCATAAAAATATAGAAAAATTTGGAAGTTAAATAATGTATTTGAATGACCGTCTGTCTTTTGAAAACTCGATAAGGTCTAATCGGGGAAGTTAGAGAATTTTCTATAGATGCTGTTTGTTTGATATTGAAAATGTGTAAAATCTACCCTATTTTACACAGATCGGACCACATCTATGTATAACCCTTTTTGACAGAAAATCAGTTTGTTTTCAATTGAAAAAAATGAAGATATTAAGAATTCTATGGAATTGTCAAGAGTTCGGTTCACTATTGACTTGCATCGCTTGACCAAAGTATCTATCTGGTTTTAAAAAATGAAGATATTAAGAATTCTATGGAATTGTCAAGAGTTCGGTTCACTATCGACTTGTATCGCTTGACCAAAATATCTATCTGGTTTTTAACTGTAAAAATGCTTATTTAAACTTCTTTTTAAACACCAATAAAAAACAAAAGATTTCTGAAAAAATTCCGCCTAAAACTTATTTTTTTATTATCATTATTAAGATGATGATTTCTGGGGTAAAATGAATAATTAAAAGTTTTATTTTTGCGGTTTTATTGCTTGAAGAATTGCGACAAATGATTTTGACGAATGAAAGTGAAAGTCCAGCTGTCCAAGTTAAATGTTAAACGAGAAATAAAGCAACCACCTTAAAAAAAACTACAAATCATAAAAGTTCCTTTTATGACAATGTTTTTAACAAGTAAAATGTTAACAGAAACAAAAAATTGAATTAAATTTTGGAAACATTTGTCAGTTGAAGAAAAAAGAGGAAAAAAACTACTAAAAAGGCAAGTTTAAAAACAGTTAACAATCAGTCTGTCATTTAGTCATCACTGTTAATGTATGCTGGCTGGCCCATAAATTATAAAACTTTTGAGTAGATTTTTTTAGTTATTTGTGAAAATTATTATAATACATTAAAAAAATTTATTATATAACATAAAAAATTAAGAAATTATATAAAACGATAAGCTCAAGGCTATTTAACTATTTTATTAAGAAGCTAACTATTGCTTTTATGTTTAAATTTAGCATATACAATAATTTTATAAACCTTTGATAGGCCGACACATTTTGAACCTAGGGACCTAAATATACTTTTCTAAAGAAAAGTTGTCTTGGCGCTGTTATAACAAAAAGGACCAAAAATTACGTTTGCTAAAATTTCACAACACAATGTCTTAAATCCTTTAGAAACGTCTAACCTGGTTTCAGGCTTTCGATTTTTTTCAAACTTTGTCGGTCTGTATTATTATTTATTAATTTTTAAATTACTGCTTTTTATATGGCGAATCTATTAATCTTTTATAATTTGCAGATTTCGAATGTGTTATGCTATGTATACACCGTTGTTAGATCTTACAACGTTGGCAGTAAAATGTGCAGAAAATATCTAATAATAGTCTAAACTTACAAAGTTGTCTTCCAATATTGCCAGTAATGCTTTTTCTGGCAAAGTTGTAAAAGTAAAATTGTAAGTTCAGACAATTGTTAGACATTTTCTGAACATTTTACTGACAACGTTGTAAGATCTGACAATCGTGTATGACGGCTTTTACATAGCTGTTACACTATGGATCTTTGGATTTTACAGGTTTTATAGATTTTTTTATATGTAGAAAAACAACAACAACAATGTTGATTGTTGATCGAAAATTTTTCTTATGAAAATCTGCAGTTTTATCAAGATTTATATAAAATGTGTTAGTTTGTTACCCAGCAAAAATGAACTTCCAAAGAAGCCAAAAAGAAGTAGAATTAATTTCTGTGAAGTACTGAAAAAATACCTGAGGAAGTGATGATTTGAACATATGCTTATCATAGGAGGAATGTATTTTTGATTCCAAATTCACTACATCTGAAGTCATTTTCAGGAAGTAATTTTTATGATCTCTTTTTATAAGTTATTAGGAAGTGAAATTGTATAATTATGGAATACAAATAATTTGACTCAAATAATATTAACATAAGTAAATAAATTACAAGTATTTATCAATTAAATTCAAAATAAAATTGGTTTCATTCAAAAAATTTTATTAAAAAACGGGTAAGAAGTTATAGTCGGGGGAGGCCGACTATTACTTCGTCCCTGGGGCAATAGAATATCATGTACTAAATTTCATTCAATTATCTTCAAAATTGCGACCTGTAGTTTGACTACAAGGTTTACATGGACGGACGGACGGACATAGAAAATGATATAAATGATAAACATCAGCACAAACCCAATATATCCTCCCCACTAAAGTGGTATAAATATTTTAAAAAATTGGATCCTTTCGCTTCTTTGGAAGTCAATAAACATAATTTTCACAGCAGGTAAGAAAATCACTTAGTGCTACTATTTTTTGCTGGGTAGTTATTTGGAGATACTAAAACATTTAATATAATTATGAACTTGGGTCAAAGGAAATGTTCAAGAAGATTACGAACTGTAGTTTGATTACCAGGTTTACAAAGACGGACAGACGTAAGGACTGTTTCTGGGATCTTAAGTCAAACTAGTTCGATTCTTGTGAAAAAAGCATTTTTTAGACTAAATTAACAAAATATTGCTGATTTTTGTAGAGATACAACTAACATAATTATGAGCTTAAAAGCCTTATTTAGGGATATAGCAGTTAGGCGAAATTAGGAACCAATTTTAAACATTTTTAATAGGGGAGATCGTCCTTGTATTAAGTTTTATTAAACTATTTAGAAAATTGCGATCTATTGTTTGATTACAAAGTTTACATGAACGGACTGACGGACGGCTACCATAGCTAATTTAATTCAGAAAATGATTTTAAGTCGATTGATATATCACTAAAGTGGTGTAAGTATTGAAATCTTATAGTGTTGCTCTTAAAATTTATATGATAATTCACATATCTTTTTGCTACTTGTTTTTTTTTTTAATTTCTTAACAATATATTTTTTTTTTCAAAAAATTTATTTGTGTCAACTTACCTTCATACATTTGTGCATACTGTGGAAAGCCTGCAGCTCTAAGCCATTTACACGCTTCAACGGCTTCAATTTCTGTAAAAAGAAAAATATAAACAAAATAAAAAAATGTATTGAAAAAAAACTATTTGATCATAAATAATAATAAAGTGTTATTCAGTGTTTTTTATTAAAGAAAAAACCAAACAAACAAAATAAAGTTATATCTACTTTTGTTAACGACTCAGTCACTATATAAAAATTACATTTGAATTGCATTTTATTGTTATTGACAAAAGCCAATTTTATTTAACTTGCTATTTTTAAAAGTTTTTTGTTTCATACGTGTATGATTGAACCATACATATATGGTGGAAATGAGTTACAATCCTTATATGTTTCATACAAGTTCATTAACTTTGTGAAATGTTTTCGATTTTTTTATCAAATTAATGAAGATAATAAAGTTATTATATAAATTATCATAAAAAGTTTTGCATTTTTTATTTATAGGCTAGCATTTAATGTTGTAACTTAAAGTAAGTATTTAACTTTATTTTACACGAGACTGAATTACTTTCTAAAGATTTTATATTCTAATGTCCATTCACAAAATCTATACAAAAAGTATAATTTAAGACATTTATACAAAATTCCTTCTAAGGCAAAGTATGTTTAGATTAGTTTAAAAGATTTTATATAAACATATTTTCGGAATATGATGTTATCTTTCAGATATATTCAACAATTATTAATTGGGACAATTTTCACAAAACCCGTTCTAAGGCGAAGTCTTCAGTAAATTTTTTTTCAAATTTTCGTAATGAGTCTTGTAGGTAATGTAGTTATTTCATACATTACATGGTAATGACTTGTCGTTATCAATGAAATAAATTATATTTTTTAATAAAATTTGTAGTCCATTGTCTATAGCGTATGTAAAATAAGGAATTAGTTAGTGTTTCTAACCGTAGTCGATTTTGAAAGTTTTAAGAAATGTTGGTATTTACATCTGTGTGAAATCCATTTCAAGGCTCTCTGGATCCTTATTCAAAGGCAATTAACTTCGTCCGCTAGTTGGCCTCTTGAAAACGCAATATTGATCATATTGATAAAATTTGCTTGATTTTGAATGATGAAAAATCGGTTCACAAATGACCCTTCCGAAAAAAATTTTGCTTTCTTAACTTTCTTATATATGTAAGTAGAGTTTGAAAGAAAATATTTATTTTATTTTATCCATTACAATAGAATTACAATTGTAAAGGGACGATGAACATACGCCCGTTGTAGTGTAGCGGACCAAAGTCTTCACTGGGTTTCGAACCCACAACCTCCAGACGAATAGGTTAGCATACTATTAACTAGCCTACTGGGGAACGCAGAAACAAAATATGTATCTTTATTAAGTTTCATAAGAGTCACTCATGGACCAGTCCCTTTCAAAATCAATTCATTCAAAGACATTTAACAAATATTATAAGTTATTAAATTTATAAGGTTTTGATAGTGTTTATTTAGTGGAAACGTCCATGTTAAACAAAATATACCAAACTTTGAAGTTACCCTAATATTGTCAAAGTTTGTAAACATTTCTAACCTTGTTCTCCCTTTTCTTATTCAAAAAAGAAATTGTTATTATTAAAATCTATTATAACATTTCACAGAACTTTAAGCAGAAGGGAGTAATTACAGTTACCACAAATTAAATTACAATACCAAAGAATTAATTATTTTCACAAAATATTTTTTACCTTAAGCCACCAAAAAGAAAAATTCCATTTACTGTCTAAATTGTCTATAAACATACATATTTAGAGAAAAGGTAAATTCATGGTTATATTGTAATAAATAATAAAAACACACGACACATTTTTCCCTAAATTGACAACAATCATCATCTTCATTTAGGTTTTGAAATACCAAATCTGTTTTTTTTTCTACAAAAAAAGTGTAATAAATAATTTACATTTGAAATCTTTTTGCAAAATTAACTTTCTTTCCCTTAGTTAGATTTGTAGCCGCGTATAAGCTTGTTATAAGTTATTTATTAAATAATAAAAAAAAAACATTTTTTATACATATTGCCTAGTAACAAAATCAATGAGGGAAAAAATAAGTTATTGGCATTTAATTTCCTTCATTTTTCTACAATATAAATTCATTCGAGGGTATAGATTCGTTATTTGGCTGGTGACACATGTAGCAAGGATTTCGTTTAACTCTGTGGTATCCTTGAAAACATTCTTATACAAACACACACACAGCTAGAAGAGTAAAAAATGTTCCTTAAGCTTTTTGAAAAATAAAATAAAATACAATTTTTGTTAGAAACAAGAAAATTTACATATTATACTTTTACACGAGGAGTTCATCCACATTTATACAAACATAAAATATAGAAATAAGATGATGCTCTTCTAAAACATATTGACAAAGTTTTTTAGTGCTTTTGTATATATATTTTTTATTGATTTTTAATCAATGTATGAATGAATTTGCTCTAGTTAAAAATACATCCATTCAATAGAGTCATTTAAGTGTTACGAGTGTGTTTGTATAAAAATACAAGTGTGTATTAGAGCGGATAGATAGATGTCCTTTTTATTTATACATAAGTATATGTATGTACATATATAGTTTACAGCCAAGCTAGCATATTAGAAAAAAAGGGAAAATGTCTATTTTAAAAAGACATTTTCTCAATTGATTAATTTTTATCTATAACATGTTGTTTAGTTACAAATATACAATATATTTTGCCTTTATATGTTGTTCTTTTTTTCGGAAACCTTTATTTGCCTTTTATCTGTTAAACCTTTTAATAATAAGCAATTATTTCCAGGAATAATATTGACAAAACTTGATATAATTGAATGATTTAAACATAAAGATATTTAAAAGAATTTAATCATTAGTATAAGTTTTTACTATATCGTTTCCTAAATTTTGAGAAAGAAAAAAAAAACAACATTCTCTATAGATTATGTATGTTATGACGGCTGACTTTCAAAACGTACCTATATAAAGTTTAAACACAATTTCACTGCAGAAATCTTGAACACATGTAAAGTTTTTTTATTTTCACGTTGTAAAGTATTGAAGAAGCAAATCAGCTGTTTGTGTATTTTAACATATAATTTCAACAAGCAAAGACTTTGAATGTGTTGCGCTGATTGTAGGGTTCTATAAATCGACTTTCGAATAATCGACTTTTTTTCGAAAAAAGTCGAAAAGTCAAAGTCGACTATTTTGTTTCAAAAAAGTCGATAACGCGACTATCGTCTGTGAAAAAAGTCGAAAAGTCGACTTTGTTAATAAAAGTCGAAAAGTCAGAAAGCCTGAAAGAAAGTCGAAGAAAGTCGAAAAGTCGGAAAAAGTCGAAAAAAATCGAAAAGTCGAAAAGTTGAAAATTCGACTATTCGAAATTTGTAGAAACAAGTCAAAAATAGTCGAAAATTTTAAAAAAGTAGAAAAAAATCAAAAATTTTAACATAGTCGGAAAAACTCGAAAAAAGTCAAAAAATTCTCGGAAAAAAGTCGAAAATAGTTAAAAAATCGAAAAAAGGTGAGAAGAAGTATGTAAAATACAGCTAAATAAATCACTGAAATTGTTTTGGGCGAAAGAAAGTGAAATAACTTTTTGTATGCCCTGTGTGTTTGATATCTAATACAGATTCTGAGCTTGTGTTAAGAGCAAGTTAATTCATTTAAAAAGATTCAAACTGTATTGTCATGTTACATGCCCAACAGTTCGACAAAGATTTAATGCATCCGAAAAAAAAACATAGATACGTCTAATCTTACTTCACGGATTTACTCTTTGTAAACATCGTGACTTTAGTGTCCCTTTTGTAAGCGAGAGACCCTTGAAAAACAATAAAGCATTTTGCTTAATCTTTTCGTAATCTATGGGCTGCCTCTATATTCGAGCCGACAATATGATACCCAACACCTACTTTTAATAATAAAGCTGATTTTAAAAACATTTGCTAAAGGGCACTTTCTATGGGGATAGGGTCAAATGAAGTCCGATTATTAACATGGTAAGTTAAAAAGGTAGTTTGGGACTTTCCGACCGTACTATTGAGATGACAAACACAGGAGGGTGTGTGTGAGAAACTTTTTCTAAACTACATTTTTATTTTAAATATAGTTCTATAGGTCTATCACCGTTTGTTAAAAGTACTAGCAAACACAGCAAACCCCTTATTCATAAACAATATTTTATTCTAGAAAAGATTTATTTAACAAAATTTTCATACACAATTTGTTCTATAAACCTTTGATAAATGCTTATAAATAAGGCAGTAACTCCCATATTCATAAATGCTTAATAAAGTTTTGATCATTTATTGTAGGAATCTTGTATGGAAAATGTGCGTAATAAACCTAAAATAAGCGATTAACATCTTTATGAGTCTGGGAGAAATGCTTAAGCATATTTTAGCATTGTCTTTGTATTTTCAAAAATATATGTATATTTTCTTTTCTAACCACAAACTCAGAAAACAAAAAAACACCTTTTAACATCAAACTCATCATAGTCATCATCATCTTGAACCACCATTAACATCGCTTTTAAGAGTTTGTCAGTTTGTTTAGAATCTAAATAAAATAATACAAAGATTCTATTATAGTTTAACACACAAACACTCTCATTCTTATAAACAAATATTTACTTTAGATACCCGAGATCTTTTAGTTGTTGTTATTTTTTGTTTTGTTTTATTATAAATCGATTAAATGAGTTCATTTCCTACATAAGTTGTATGAGAAAAAAAAAATCATTTGCCCTATATATGTGTGTTGGTCGAGATAGATGTTGTAGGTTTGGAAAAATAGAAAAATAATTTTCTTTCTAATTATTTTGCAGTTGACCTCTTTATATATATACACACACACCTACTACTCAGCAAATTGTTAACTTCAATTAAGTTTAAATGCTAAGAAGTGTTTTTTTTTTTTTTGAGAATTTTATTTTATAATTTTGTTATAAACATTTTATTTTTATGAAAAACTTTAAATTTCAATATTAATTGGATTTTATTTAATAGAATTTTTCTTGTTAAATTTAAAGTTTTTTTTTACTTTTTTTAAGATTTACTTAAAACCTTGATGTTATAAGACAAATTTTATTATAAAAGTTTTAAGAGTTTTTAAAACCATAATAATTTTTTATTTTGGAACTGTTACGTAGGCAAAAACAAATTAGCTTTGAAATTGTTTTAAATTAAAAGACTCTCTTTTGACTTAATTCAAAATTTTGTGGAGAAAAACTGTTTCTGTTTTAAACTCCCCACAAATAAGTCTATAAGTTTACGCGAACACCATCATCTAGTTTAGTTTGTTATCACTAATATTCCAGGAACTACTAAGTACACAAGTGTTGTCAAAGTATGTACATACGTACGACAACACTTGTCGTTTGTCAATAAGTAAGTTAAACACGTTTGTTAAGATTTTGTCAACGGATGTGTATTAATTTTTAATTTCTTCAAGGTATGTTATTAACAAATTTTAAACATTTCGGTGTCAATTTGGTACCGAGCGTGTTTATTTCTTTTTTCCTTTGGGCACTAACTATGACCATCCTTCCTTGACAGAGCCCATGGGATATTATGATATTTTTGTCGTAACGCCCACTAACCCTACAAAGAACATATTTCTCAAAACTCATTCAACAATAGGTTTCTTATATCATCAAAGCTTTTAGATATTATACTTTAGATTCCCGGATATCATATATCCCTTACAAGTTATATAGTTTTGGAGATTTTTTAAAATAAGGAACTTGATTATTAGAACTATGCATGCATATATCCCAAAAGTGGTATTTATCAAATTAAAGCTTACAAATCATATAAAGGATTATTGGGTTTTTAAGCGACTTTTCCTCTTGCACTCGTTTGTTATATAAATAATTTTAAAATTATTTGCATACTTTTAGGCTTTTGTTGACAGAAATACCATGTAGGACTTTAAAAACTTCACAAAAAATTGTCTTATTATTGATTGAGTGCTGTTGTAGGTTGAATCCAACATTTTTTTTGCCAAGGACTATGAATTAAAAGAATTACTATGTATTACTTTTTTTTGCAGTTGTTGCTATTATGTGTTATATAAAGTTTTTATTGTTTTTCTTGCCATTTTTCTTATCCATATAACTACACGTGTCGGTTATTAGTTGATAGATTACAATGATGAACTTATTCGAGTGTGTTATTAAAATGTAAGTCAAAATAATCTTAATTAAAATTTAAATATATAAAATAGGAAAAAACAAACAATTTACATAAGAAAATATTTAATTAAGAAATTAATGTGTAAAGGTTTTTGAATGCCTTCCCAAATCAAAAAATAAAACCTTAATATTTTAATTACAAATTAACAGGTGCAAGTTATTGCTTTACACTATTATGAATAAAATAACATTTTTAAATATAACAGCAACATTATGAAAAGTTTTAAATACACGTGAGTGTTCTGCTACAACACTCACGTAACTACACATGACATTAAATAACACCGATAGATAGTAAAATACTTTAACATATCAAACTATTGTTGTATTAAAGTATGTCATTTACAGAAATTTTAAAACAATAAATCATATTGTATATACAACTGTGTGAAAATGAGAAAAAAAAAATAACTTACTACCGATAATATCTACAAGTTACAACATGAATGAGAATGACTGTTAACTGCTATTCATTGTATTTTCCCCTCCATACTACACTGTATCTTCATTCTAGAATGAATATGTATGAATGAATCTTGTTTCACATCCTGTTTCATTATTTTATGCAGTTTCTGTTTAAATGCCTGGTTAAACTTAATTATATTACAAGTTTAAACAGCAAATACAACAGCTACGTATAACTGATAGGATATGTTCAAATTATAGTAAAACACAATATTCTACATAATTCAATTAAGTTTGAAAAAAAAAAAATAAATATTATATTAAAATAATACTTTACTTCTTTCATCCTGTCATCTGCAAATGAATTATTATGTACATTTTACATATATATAAAAAAACATATGTATGAGAGAGAAAATGATTATAGTATCCTTGAACATTATATGATTGTAGTATAAGATTTCAAAATAATATTGTATTTTGTTTTTTATGTTTAAAAAAATGATTATTAATCTGCTCCAATAATGACGTCATTCTCAATGAAAGTGTAGTAAATGAAAAGAAGGTATAAGTATTTGTAAATGTAGACTTTTAGTTAGAGATTTAATTTAACTAGATGTTATACTTGAATACTGCAAACTAACGATAAACTAAGATACAGTGGTTGTAAAAGGAAGGAAATTGCCACAGAATTAATCTCCTCTGCAAATTAACGATAAACGAAGACACAGTGGTTTAAAAGGAAGGAAATTGCCATAGAATTAATCTCGTGACAAGTTGTAAAAATTCATCTATTTCCAAAAAGCAAAAAGCTTTTAAAATAATTTAAATAAATAAAAGAAATCATTGACAAAAACCACCAATAACATCATTTGTAAAATGATACTACTAGCTATACTCTAGCTATATGTAATACAAATAAAAAACCCTTTACGATTTTTCATACTTATAATTTAGGGGAAAATATACTCCCATTGCTCTAGTCCGCAAACGGTGGTTCAAAAATGATCATTTGTCGATCAAAAGACAAATGTTTTGTTAACACTGAATTCTATAATTTCAATGTCATTGGTTCTAGAAAAACCTGTCCAAGAATTCATAAAGTAGGAACTCGGTACCATGCCACCTACAACACGTACAACATTTAAATATTCTATTTCCTATATTTTCCCCTGATGTAAAACAATTATTTATATGGGAGGTACCATGTCCCTTTTTATTGTTAGTAGCAAATTGTTCACAGTATTGCTGGTGCAAAATTTGGAGATTTTTTTGATTAATTCTTACGGAAGGGACAATGCCCCGTGCTACACCAATTTATTAGGCAAATATTAACATAAATGTCAAAATGTTTTGTGCAAAATTTCAGCATTCTAGCTCCAATAGTTTCCCCGATATACTATTTTTTATTTAATTCATATGAGGAGTACCACGCCCCCTTTTTCTTGTACCCCTATATTTGACTTAAATATTCATATTAATAGCAAAGTCGTACCAACAAAATATGAGCATTTCCAATTTTATAGTTTCCGAAATTTAAGAATTATGGTATTAACTATATATGGGATAAAACGCCCACTATTTTTTACTCGCCCATTTTTCCACAAAATTTTCTTATTGACACTAAGGTTTATCGTACAAAATTTGGTATAAATTTTCTAAATTTACGTCATTTGTAATATAGGCGTGGGATGTGCCACACCCACTATTGCTAGATCGCCCCTATATTTCCCCACAGTTTTCATATATGTGTCAAAATTGTTCGTGTGTGAAATTTGAGAACTCTAATCGTAACAGTTTTCGAGATATGCTATTCATTTAGGAAGTGGGCGTGGCAGCTCGGCTATTGACAAACAAACACACATTAATTTTTATATATAAATATAGATTTAAAAACACTTGGACCACATTGGAGAATAGTCTTTAAAAAGAGTTAATTAAATGGATACAAATACATTATATGTACATAAATATACATTCTATCTCTAGCCCACTGTGCCGCCGTTTCGTTGTTTATGTATATTTTATTTATATAAAAAACAAAATATACTTAATATTTATTCAGTGTATGATGGAGGCATTTAAGCGTTTTAATAACAGGCCCTTTAAGTTTGTTTGTCAGTAAAACAATATTCCTATCTCGTTATCTCTTCTCTTCCGGACTGTTTGAGCCGGTGTGGTCAGTTAACGCCTTCTTTATGTTTTCAAGGTTCTTTATGAGGTGTATGTAGGTGTTTGTGTATCAAACTGTTGGTGTCACTCAATGTAGCAGGGCAACCTTTGAGGTAAGCTGCACGATGATGATGATGATACTATACATTTAATGTATTTGTAATAAACTTTGAAATCTTGCTTTCACACATATTTAAAATATATAATAGAAATGTTAAATTTGTATTTTAATTACATTTGAAAAAACACACACACACACAAACACATATTTTTGTACAGTTCATTGAATTTATTTGTTAAAAGGATGTGTGTTTTGTGTTGTTATATTTATTTTGTCGAGTGTTTGTTTTAGTTTATATATTTTTTTTGTTTTCTTTGTTATTTATTGAAATGTATGTTAATAGTTGGTTGTATATAGCAAGTATACGCCTTAGTGGCATTTAGTTTAACTTGTTGCTATTTATACATTTTTTTTAATATTTTATATAAACAAAAGGTCACATACAACAACAGTTGTTGAAAAAACAAAGGGGTTATACATTTTATTTAAATGCCACCTACAAAAAGTTATGACAAAATTTTAAAAATAGAACAATAGTTCTATATTTGACTATGCCGAATCTTATATATCGTTTACCATGATGTGTTAAAAAAAAACAGTCTATACGAATTTTATTACAAAACCAAAAATCCTTTCATAAACTACATGCTTATTTTTATGTTTCTAGGTTCAATATTGTAGAAAATTCAAAAAGTACCTTTTTGAAGAACGAAAAAGTACCAAAATGACGCATTTTATATTTTCGCAGTTATTCCGGGCTCTATATGCTTTTTTATGTTTCTAGATAACATATTATGAGAAGTTCGCACTTATTCGGGGCTATACTTGCTTATTTTTATGTTACTCCATAAAATATTATGAGAAGTACCTTTTAAATAATGAAAAAATACCCTTTTGTAGGTTCTTCTTTACTTAATATTAAAGTAAAAAGTACCTATTGAAGAGCGAAAAAGTACCAAATAGTCTAATTTTATAGGCCTTCAACTACTTCGGCACCTGCAAGCTTAGTTTCATGTTGCTGTTCTTGTTCTGCTTAGTTTTTATAAACAAGCAATGACAAGAACAAAATTTAGCGTATGATTTTGTTGTGCTGTTGTTTATTTATTATTTGTGTCTCAAATCAAAATCAAAATTTTTTATTCAATTTTTAGATTTATGTTCATATCCCCTTTATGAACAGTTTTTACTGATTTTGAATAGGAAACTTCTCGAAAGCATGTCTGACAGAATTGTTAAAGATTTTGGTTTCGAAGATATCTGGGATTTTGAGAAAATTTATTTCAACAAACATCCGGACAGACGGACATAGTTTAATCAACTTAAGTACTGGCAACATACTTTTTATAGGGTCAT
Source organism: Lucilia cuprina (assembly GCF_022045245.1). NCBI lineage: Eukaryota > Metazoa > Arthropoda > Insecta > Diptera > Calliphoridae > Lucilia > Lucilia cuprina. The sequence goes on from NC_060952.1 coordinate 30,406,457, forward strand.
ATGTATATTTATACCCTTCTCACGAAGATGAAAGGATATAAAAACAAACCGAGTAAAAAGTAATTGCGTTTTTATCTCAATTCATTAAATTTCATGGTAATTTGGAAATTTTGGCTTTAATTTAATTTATAAATTTAATTAATTTTAAATATTTGCCTAAAATAAACTCTGTATAGCTTCGTATAAATTGTGTAAAATTGTCAATAAAGTGGGATACATTTTCAATACTTTATTTGTTACCAAAGATTAGTGTTTATTTTTAAAGGGTGGATAGTATTACGAGAATTGTATAATACATCTAAGGAAGTTTAAAAATAGAAATTCTAAACATTATTTGGAGAGAGAATATTTTTATTAAGTAAAAACTTCAAGATGTTTAAAATTATACCCAACTAATTAAAAATAGATTACTTTGATTTTGCTAAATTGAATATTTTAGTGAAGATATTGATAAAACAGTAAAATATTACATTCCGCCTAAAGAGAGCCTTTCGTGGGGATTTGAGTCTATTATGTACTGAACTTTATACAACTCGAAAAATTTATTAATTTATGTATTGAACTTTATATAATTTGAAAAATTTATTAATTTTCATATTTTTTGACAATTGAGTGTAAACTCCTCACGTGTAGACCCTAGAAACTTTCAGCAGACAGACGGACAACCGAACATGGTTAGTTTGTCTTAGAAGACAAGAGCATATATGCATTATAGTGACCAATAATACTTAAAAAATAGAATATGCGAAATAAAAAGAAACATTATTGGGAAAAATATTTTTCAAGAAAACATAATTTAATGAAAATTCTTGGAAATAAAAAAATCCATAATTTAATGTTTATAAGATTATAGAAAATATTTTTCTGAAAATTTTATGTTTAATTTTCAAATCAAATGTATCATTTACGTATAACTAGAATGAACATTAGCCTTCAAGTGAAAAACACCGACGACACTTTATTAATCTATTAAATATTTTTAATGAAAATTTCTATTAAATCATTTGTTTCACTAACTTTTTACTCACTCTTACCTAGACTGTTTGTCGTTTATGGTTAATAAGATGACTGACTAAACGAATAACAAGAAAATAATAGTGGCATAAAGAAATTAACCCATTAAATGCTCTTGATGTATATGTAAAAATTTTCATATTTTAACAATTTATTGAGCAAACGAATGTAAATTCTAAAAGAGGGATTGTTTTGAGGCCTGGGGGTTAGTTAGTTAATATGAAAGGAGGATGTATACACATCAAATCCGAAGAAATACACCTAGGCCTCTATCGAGCCTATTGTGCGCTCTTTAACCAGTGCCACGGGTGGGAATCGAACCCACCACCTCCGAATAAATTTGAGTAATTTTCTTAAACTTACTTTCTGTGGAGGCTAGAATATTTAAAATACATATTTATCAGTTTAAAACCCCTATTCGGGGGGTACGATTGTTTTGGGACTAGCCGAAATAATGGACCGATTTTAACAATTTTAAACAGGCTTCGTCATTGGATCAAAAAAAGCACGTGTCAAATTTCAAGGACACACAGATGCACAAACTGGCGTCTGTGTGTGTTGTTACAAACATTAGCACAAACACATAATTGTTGAACTTATTATCAGACTCAATAATCACTACTGGTGGATGAGAGACGGGTATAAAATTTATACTTAATTTTAAATAAAATGTAAATACATTTTTTTTTTAAACTACGTCACACTCAATAAAAGTGGGAAAAAATATATTAAATTTAATTAATTTACACACAATTTGTATATGACATTTGAAGTGCAATCTGTATTTTGTTTTTCACAATTAAAATAAATATATCACATAATAAAAAAAAAATAAATAAATAAAATGTTATGTGCAATTCTCACGCTATATGAAAATGATGGTGTATTATTCAGACAGCTAAAAAACATAAAGCGACGAACAGATTTTTGTTTATTATATAAATAAGAACAAAATAATAGCACCCCGGCAAAAAAAAAGAACTTCCTAAGAAGCGAAAAAGAAGTAGATATTACTCCTTGGAAGTACTGAAAAAATTTACTTCATGAAGAAGTGATGATTTTAACACAGGCTTGTCATAGAAGGGATGTCCTTTTTATTTGATTCTAAGTACACTACATTTGAAGTCATTCCCAGGAAGTAATTTTTATGTTCTTATAGAATACAACAAAAAATGTCAGCACAATAAAAATATACTCTCAGTAAAAAAAGGATTTTTTTCGCTTCCTTGGAAGTCAATAAACATCACATCTACAGAAGGAAAAAAATTCACTAAATGCTACTTTTGAAGTGGTGATAAATGTTATTAATTTTTTTTTATTTTTGCTAGGACTGAGACGGTATAAACTCAGCTCTGATACGTTTTAAAAAACTAAGATGTGATGATTAGTTGTTTCAATGTTTTATAAAGACAGCTGAAAGATTGGGAGCAAATGATAGCACAGTCTCAAATCTGATCAAAGTTGAGTAACTACAATGGGATCTTTAGCGATAATTAATTACTTCGAAACACACGCAACCACATTTGTTATCGAATAAAACTAAATTTAATCTTCTGGTTATAGATAAAGATTTTAAATTTTTATTTAAATTTGAAAAAACCTATTAGGTTTTTATCAAATTATTTCGCTCTCAAGATTAAAAATATTTAAAAATTTGGAATCATTTTACAACTTTTAAAACATTCGAACTTGCATTGCCACTAATATTCTAACCACAACTGTTTAAACATTTTCCACCAAACGACGGACACCTACAACAATAGGAAGTGTTTAGCAAAAAAATAAATTGTATGTTGCTAATAACACATATTAAGCTATTTATATATAAATCAAACAACAATAACAATAAAAAATCGGATTACATAAAAATAACCATGTATGATGACATTTAAAATATTATGTTTTTTTCCATTTAAAAAAAAAACAAAAATTCTAAAAATAAAAAAAATCACAACAATAGAAATTTTTTTTAACTAGATTAATAAAAATCTTAAATATTTAGTATATTTTTTTATAAATAAAAAAATATCTAATAAATAGTTATGAGGAATTAAGAGCCACAATGTGATGTGTTGACATTAATTAATTAATAAGAATTTTCATGGCTATTATTGTGTTATTATTATTGTTGTTTTAATTATAAATTAATTTCGTTTTTTTTTTTATTTTTAAATTGTGTATAATTTTAAAAATAATATTTATAAATCTTTTTAATTTTCTTTTTTATATATAAAATTTTTTGCTATAATTTATTGTTAAATGAGCAATAAAATATTAAGCCGGAAGATTATTGTGGGACTGAATGTCTGTTTAAATTTTTCAATGAAAAAACAAAATTTTAACAAAATCATTGCTGCTGGATGTCAAGAGAAAATTGTCCGAATATGTGACGTTTGTTTTGGATGAAATTGTCTTAATATTCCTAGAAATAGGTGTGATTGTATAAAGGCAAGATGTGGAAATATGTATGTCATTTATTTTTTTCTATTAAAAATTTATAAAATTTTTTACTTCTCAGTAAAAAGAGCACTTCCTAAGAAGTACTATTTAAAACTTTCTTCTTGTGTGGTATATTTTTTATTATTTATATACAAAACAGTAATTTTATATTTTTAATATTCACCTTAACAGAATATGTGTAGATAATGGTGTAGATTAAACCATGTCCTTCTGTCAATCTGAGTGTCTGTTGAAGTCAAATTTTTTAACGAACCCAGATATCTTTGGGATATAAATTTTGTATAATTTTATTGGACATGCTTTCGAATAGTTTCCTTTTCGAAAATCAGAAAAATCAAGATATAAAGAAGAGAGATATGAGCAAAAATTTTAATGAATTCTTGAAAATTACGACAGAAATAGAATGAAGGCAAGTTAAATATTAACCGATCCTAACACGGAGGAGAAAAAAATATACATGCCTGGTAACAAATTGAGAAAAAGTGTTTATAATTTTTCAATAACATCCGTTGATAACGCAACGTTATCAGCATTGCAACAATTCGTTGTCGAAATCAACATTCTATACACATTCACTGACAAACGTGGTAAGCTACTGTTGACATTAAACCGGACTAGAGGAAACAACCGATTTTGAAAAGGATTCCATCTGGGATCAAAAGCAGTAATGTGCAAATTGCAACCTGTAGTGTGCGCACAAGGTTTACATGGACACACATATGGATGGACGGACTGACGGACATAGCTAAATCGATTTAGAAAGTGATTCTGAGTCCACGTTAAGGTTTTTGTAGGACCAATAATTTTTTGTGTTACAAACATCATCACAAACACATAATCTCCCAGTATAGTGGTGTATAGAAATTACAATGTAATACTTAAAAAAAAAAAACAATAAAAGTGAAAAGTTTTATAACCTTTCAAATGATAAAAGAAATTATTTAAAGATCCATTGTTTTAAAATATAATTTTGTATATAGAAATAATTAGGGAATTATGTCAAATAAATGGTCTAGAATATATTTTTAAATCTATTCTATTCTTTTGAACTAAGTCAAGTGGTTGAAAGCACAGCATGACCAAAATTCGAAAATCAGCAGGAGTTTAAACTGTCTAACTGGACGCTACGTTTGTGTCCATTAATATCACATAGAAGAAAGTTCGAAAATTAAACATATTTTATATCAACTTTTTGTATTTCAACTTTTTGAAATTTTTTTTTAAACATTTAACGCTATCGCCAAAATACTTTTTTAAGTCAAAAACATTCTCTTGTTGTGAAATTTTCTAATGGAATTTTGTAAGCAATTAACAGCTGTTGCATACAATATCAACTATTGTGAATGTATTGTTCACGATAGCAATTTTCCCTTTCAAGGGAAATGATTAAAAAATTTCATTCTATTGACGATAGGATTACATGTTTTATTTTGTTATTTTCTTTAAATCAAAACTCTGAGAAAAGTTTTAAAGAAACAAATTCGTATATTTTATATAAAACTTATTTCTAATTTGTGATCGAGATGGAAAACAAAACATAAATATTTTTACAATCAAAGTGAAAAATATAACGCATTTACTGAGGAATTTTAATACATTTTCAAAAGAAAAAAATGTGTTTCTTTGATTCCTTTTATCGCAAAATTAAGAAAATCATTTTATTCCCTGTTACATATTTTATTTAAATTTATATTCTTTAAGTTAAAAAAGATAAATTAAATGTCCTGAAGTTTGCATTCAAGAAATTGTACTGTACAATTAATTTCATTAAACACAAAAAAATATAGATTCAAAACTTTAACAAATGTGACAAACAATTAATTTACAATTTTCCCTTTAAATAAAGAAATTTTGTGATTTTAAACTATAAATGGAAAAAAATCGAAATTATTTGAAATCAACCACTCACTATTTTATTCTAAATGAAAAGACATAAAGGTCTTTATTCTTAACGTTAGCCATAAATAAAGACAATTAAATGAGCAAATACAAAAAAATAAAAGAGTTAAAGTAAAAATAGACAACAAACGATAAACAATGGATTAAAATTATAAATATAATGAATGCTTCCCCTGAGATATATTTTTAAATAATAATTCTTGTTATAAAAATAACTATATACATACAATGACAATAGAGTAAAAAAAGCCTGGTTTATAAAGGAAAAATTATTTGTAGCCAAATGAAAGGAAAAGGTAATTAAAATGTTAAAACGACTTAATACTAACATATGAGTTTAAAAGGAAAATAATGTAAAAATATAATTTAAGCTATAAATAAAATGTAATTTCAGGAAACAATTAAAAAAAATCTACCTTTATGTACAAAATTGTTTTTCCAAATAATATTTAACACTTGTTATTACAAGCTAAGCTTCACATCACTAAAACCATAAATACATTGTTATATGTTTTATTAGCATTTTTTTTTCCACTTAAACTTCTTACTTATTGTTGTGGTTCCTACACAAAAGATACTTATTGTAATAATTATATCCTATCGTATTTTGTTTATTAAATAATTCTTTGAAAGAAATCCGATTTACCTACATAGTTACGTAACACATCCTCACTAAATATGATACAATACAATTAATCTTTTGTATATAAAAACAAATTATTGTTTCTGTTTCTGTTTCTCTCTCTCTTGTATACTCCTTATCTTTATAATCTATAAAGGTAATGAATGATATATAAATATTATTGATTCATCAAAAAGTGTTTAAATAAAATTCGTTTAAATTTATAGAATATTTTTATAATTGTTTTAACTATTCCTTGTTATGGTAAATAATAACTTTGCCATAAATGATTTCTAAAAAAAACTTGTGGGCTATAATACCGACTCCTTATTTTGAACTATAGTTTTACTCTAGATAAACTAGAACTAGTCGAAAATAAAACTACTTTTGGATAGATACAAAACTTGAACTTAAACCCCATCTAAACCAGAATATAACTAGAACTAAATAGTGCTAAACTAAAACTGACTCAGAACTAAAATTTTTCACAAAAAATTATCTAGAATTTAACTAGACTGGAACTAGTACTAGGGAGTTACTCAGTATTTTGATTCGATAAAAAAGTTTTCGAAACACAATGTATTTAAACTACAAAATCGAAAAGTTTTTTTTTTTAAACGTGTTACAGAATAGAACTAGAACTGAACTAGAACTGAACTAGAACTGAACTAGAACTGAACTAGAACTGAACTAGAACTGAGCTAGAACTGAACTAGAACTTAACTAGAACTAAACTAGAACTAAACTAGAACTGAACTAGAACTAAACTAGAACTGAGCTAGAACTGAACTTGAACTAAACTAGAACTGAACTAGAACTGAACTAAAACTGAACTAGAACTGAACTAGAACTGAACTAGAACTGAACTAGAACTGAACTAGAACTGAACTAGAACTGAACTAGAACTGAACTAGAACTGAACTAGAACTGAACTAGAACTGAACTAGAACTGAACTAGAACTGAACTAGAACTGAACTAGAACTGTACTAGAACTGAACTAGATCTGAACTAGGAATGAACTAAAACTGAACTAGAACTGAACTAAGACTGAACTAATACTGTACTAGAACGTAATTTAAAAATTAGTATAAAGTTTAATTTATAAAAACTAGAACGTATATTAAGTATTAAATTTATACTTCAAAGTTAAAACTCAATATTTAATTTCTTTCAGTGTAAATACCACATACCCAACAAATGTTTTAAATCTTTCGCTAACACTTTAATAAAATTAATTTAATATTTGTGGATATTATTAAACAAAAAAAAAATAATAAAGAAAAACGAATAACCTCTACCACTAAATACTGTAGCAATCAATTAAAAATCAAACTAAAATATTAAATAATTTTCCCAAAAAAAAAGAACAAAAGTAAACAAAAGTTTAAATCGTAACAAAATAATATCTTTTAATAGTATTTATAGACGAAAAGTAAACAAACAATTAGTAATAAAGAAATTTGAATTTGAATATTAAAAAAAATATACACACAAATAAAGGCAAACATATTTTTTTTTTAATAAAAGTAAAAACGAAATATTCACCTGCAATTTTTCTTTCACGCATTTTACGCCATATTGCTTCCGCCTTACGTTTCGGCCAATTTTCAAACTTTTGTGAAAAACTACGAAAGAATTTATATTCTCGTATGGTTATTGACATGCGACGCTGCATTTTGACAGATTTTTGTGTGTGTGTGTGTGATTTTTTTCTTTTGGCAAAAGTTGATGACTAGCACAAAGTTGCGTGATGATAATGACGTTATTTTTAATTTAATATTTAGTAATTGTTTGGAAATTTTTCTTTGGTATGAATTATTTTGTTGGCTTTTATTTATTGCATAAAAAGCTTTTCGTTTAATAATATTGACAGCTTTTTATTTTGACACATGACAAATGGTGGAACAATTTCAAAAAATTTATTTTATTTGGTGTTAAGAATAAAATTTTAGCGTTTATTATATATTTTTTGTTTAATTTTGTAATACACTACATTTTCTTTTGCTTAATAACACTTTAAAATAATTTTTAAACTTTTTTTTTAATATTGTAAAATAAACTATTTTATTAGCATGATTTTATTTACAAAAAAATTCTTTAAAATTTAGAATTTTAGCCAAAAAATCAAGCTTTTCACTTTCATTAGTAGCAACGTTATGATTTCATTTAATTTTTTTTACAAACTTTTTACTGTTTGAATTTTGATGCACCATCACATTGAAATGCGCCACAAGTTCATTTTCGTTTTTTTTGATTCGTTAACATTTTTTTGCTCGTATTTGATTTGATTTCTTGCTATTGAATCATTCGTGTTTTACTTTTTATTTTGGAAGAGGAAATTGTGTGAGTCTTGTTTTGTAATATTTTGGTACTTGTTGTCACTTCCGTTTTTTTTTTTTTTTGGTTTTGTTGGCGGTAAACGATGTTGTTATTTACAAAATAGGATTTAATATTATTAACTGACTATTACACTCAATAACCAACAACATTACGTTACAACTTTTATTTTCTCTCTCTCTTTTTTCACTCTCTATTTAGTAAAATACCAACATAACTAACGTCTGTTGTGAACGGAGCCTGTAACACAACTAATGGATTTGCCAAGTCGTTACGGCAAAAATGCCGTGCAAATATGTTTGTGTTTATGCATGTTTTTAAAATACTCCCACAACAATCATGTTCAAAACACAGCAACACACGAACACGCACACTCTTACACGAACAGATATCGACACAATGATAATAACGTTTTTTTTCTTTTATAACACAACAAAATATTCCTTGTCTACTACTGCCACTACTATCATATCATCCGTTATAAAGGAATTGTTTTGTGTTTGAAAAATTCCTATACTTTATACATATTGGTACAATAGACACATATTCTAGCGCGCGCTCTTTGTATGTCTGAATTGCTGTACTGTCTGTCTTATTAATGCTGTTATATATGTATATTTTTTCTCCATTATGGTTAAAATGTTTATGTTTAAAATAATATGAAAATAGGGAGAAACATTTAGTATAATAAGCACAAAAAACGCTGTTGCTCTAGGCTCAACTGAGTGTTTGTTTATCAGTTATAAGTAATGCTAAGTTAGCGTTTTTTTTTTCTTCTTGTAATTGTAGAGAACTTATCAGGGTGTTACATATGTATATAGCCAGGAAAAACTTACATTGAAAAGTAATGAGTTAAAATGCTAATACAACCTCTTTTCACTACTATATCATTAGCATTATAACTCATTATTTTGATACGGTGATGTCATTGGAGGTAAGTACTTCTACGCTCGCTTACAAATAGAGTGTTAAATAAGTATATTTTGCTTACAAAGAAGTTGCTGGGTAAGTTGTTTTGTTTTTAATAATAAAAAGGAGCCAGTAAGAATACGAATACCAGGGATTTCGGTTTGTTAGTTGAATGTTCTACTTCTTAGCTATTTTATTGCATCAAACAAGGTTTTTCAGAATCAGATAAAGTACTTCTATATCAGATTAAAAGAAAGTCATTACTCGTGTACTTCAAAGTAATGCAGGCGGCAAGTAAATTGTCATTGAAAAGTAAGTGGTTATGGAAGTACAATTCATTGCCAAGATTTTGCTGGGTATGTATATATTTCAAAAATTGCAATAGATTTTATTTAATAAAAAACTTTTTAAATTTTATCGTTCATAAACGATTGTTTTCTAAAGGACACCTTTTATGGGACGTATGGTTAACCGATATTAACCCATTTTCAATGCCAAACAAAACTGGATCATATTTGCCTTCTGGTACCTCTTGTTTAGAATCTATCATCTATTAAACAGATTAGACAATCAGAATGGTGGACTTGAAATTTATATCTTCAAAGGTTTACGAATAATTTCTCGATGTTTTATTATAGTGTGTATAACAAATTCTCAGACATATGTATAAACAGTATCGTGCGTAACTTTTGCTTGAAATTTTGAAACAATTTGGCGTTTTAATTTAGACAAAAATCAAAGACATTGTTGTAATGTCATTTAACTTGGATGAAGTCAATATATACATACTTTAAAAAAAGTATGCAGCAAAAAAAAAGAACTTCCAAAGAAGCGAAAAAGAAGTAGAATTTAATCCATGGAAATACTGAAAAAGTCATTAAGAAGTTATGACTTTAACACAGGCTTGTCGTAGGAGGGACGTCCTTTTTATTTGATTCCAAATTCACTACATCTAAAGTCATTTTCAAAAACTCCAAAAATAAAATAAATTTAATTCAAAATATTTCATTACAAAAAATATACATTGATATTAAAAAAAATTTATTCTGTTCGCTTCTTTGGATGACAATAAACATCACTTCTACAGAAGTTAAAAAATTCTTTAGATATAGCATTGAAGTGAACAAACTGCCAGAGAGTTTATTATTTAGAATATGCCTGATAATTTTTCACTTTTGTGAGTTGTTCAAAATTTTCACTTTATAGCATTTTAAAATATTGTCAACACTGTTCGCAGGAAACTCACAAATATACTCTTACTTCAACAACATATTACAACTCTCCCATAAATTGTAAATCACCCACAACATAGTATAAAGATGATGATTACAATAATAATCATAATGAAGATGAGCAACAGTTTGTTTTTTGTTCATATTATATTTAAATCGTTTTGTTTTCCTTTTTTTGCCATACAAAACAACAAGTGAATTTATCAGTGTCTACAGCAATGTTGTTATTGTTTTTATTTTCTTAATAAGTGTTTTTTCTTAAATTTTTTCCAACATTTAAATATAAACAAAAATACCAACGACGTGCGCCACGAATCATTGATTCTGCAGCTTTATTTGGTTTATACAATACAACTTGTATGAGAGTGGCTATATATTTGTGTGTGTGTAAGAGTATAATTTTTTGTTGTTACTGGTCGTGTGCCGGTTTTTTTTTTGTATTGTTGCTCTTCTATGTACACATAGGTATCGTTTTGTAGAAAAACATTTGTGTTAAATAAGTCTGCAGGCAAAAATATTCTCTAATGTAAACATTAAGCTCATACTACTACACATGCATATACTGAATACGTATGTAAATACGTTTTAACTCTTACACATTTAAGTAAAACTTTTTAATTTCAGGTATTTTACGTACAACAGTACGTATACGTAATGTTCATTAACAGATAAACAATGTTGTGTATAATATGTAATGAAAAGGCAAAAACAAACACATAATATTGAGTATACGTTAGGGGGTTCATAAAATAAGTAAGAGAAGAGACACTATCTTAACGTGTGTGTACAATGTACATCATTATCATCAACATGATGAGAATTTTAATGATGTGAGTTTTAAATGTTTGTGTCTGCTGTGGTGTGTTTGTTATTGTTTTCATTTTGTTTGTAGCTGAGTAGTTGTGGTAGTAAGTAGTTTGTTGGGTTAAAATGATAATTGGAAAATTTCCTTATACATAGTTTATTGTTTTTATTGTTGTTGTTGCTGTTGTTGTTTGTGGTAATGCTGTTGAGAACAATATTTAGTACACTAAGGCCTATTTTTGCAGTATTAAAAAATATATAAAGTTTTTCATGAAATATTTGTTGAAATATTCAAATGTTTAATGTTATTTTTTATCTGTCTTGTTTCAATTTAACTCTTATTTCTATGCTCACCATTAGCAACGAAAATGGGGGCCTTAGTTTAGTGTTTGTTTATATGTTTAAATGTTAGCTGTTTGAGTAGCTTGTGTGTTCGTGCTCGTTGAAGTGTAACAATTAAACTAAAATTGATTTAGTACAAAAAGGATATTTTTAAATAGATCCCATAGATGAGGCTTTGATTACAATAACAGTGGGATGAATGAAAGTAAATATCACAGGAAATAAAAAATTTGCCAAAAATTTCATTTTATGAAAAGAAAATCAAGTTCATCCTTTAAAACAAAAATTTTTTCTGGGATTATACATTTTTATTTAAATGTATTTTTTTTTTTTAATATTTTTCCACGAACAATAGGGATGCAACAATTTTGAAATTATTTTAATTAAATATTTTATTTCCTTTTTTTGTTATCAAAGTTTTTGAGCTCCAATTAAAACAATTTTCATCTTACACTTAAGAGAAAAATATTTTTTTTCTTATTTCAATACAAACTTAAATTAAAACAATATTAATTTAAAACTTAAACACACCAATTGCTAAGGGGAAATTAATATTTTTTTCAACTGAATAAATCTTTATTTACACACAAGTGACATCTAAATAGAAATAAATTATAAATAGAAAAAAGTTTTTAGATAAAAAACTCATAAAGAATATTTCAATATTTAAATAGAAATTAAATTATTAATCCTTATTTTCAGCTTTCTACGCAAAAAATAAAAGTTAAAATAAATCTTGTTTATTATACCAAAAAATTAAATAAACTTCTAACAAATATTTAAATAACATTATTAAATTATATAATAATCAAAACATTTGAACTAAAAACTATACAGTTTTTTTTGCACACTTGACGTCATTAAAATTATAACGCAAATGCTGTGGTTATTGTTTGAATGTTAAAAAAAAAACAAAACACATCAATGTCAAACAAACTAAAAAGTTTTATTTTTTATTTTTATTTATTAAGATTGGTCAAATGTTGGGTGGGATTTTCAATCAAAATATTGTGTATGTTTAAGTTTAAAACATATGTTACATTTAAAAGTCTATATAAATGTCTATATTTTTGTTGCATATACCTTTGACAAGTTTATAAATATGTTAAGATAAAGGATTATTTTTTTTCAAACTAACCTTTTTTGTTGTTAGGAGTGTTGGTGAAAACTTTTTTCTAGGAAGTTTTTTTTTACATAAATAGTCAAAGATTTTTTAAATAATCAGGTTTGTATATTGTTTATGAATTTTTTATGACTTTTTGATACTTTTTTTGTGACGTCATAGGTATTAGAAAACTTTTTTTTTTTGAAGGACTATGGTAATTGAATGATAATTTGAAACATATGTTACTTTGTTTTATTAAGTAAATTCATTATTGTTAATGCTGTTGGATGGGCAGTACATACATAGATTAAATCCTTATGTTCTATATAAGAGTATAAATTTTCCTGCTCTCTGTATAGAGACAAACGATCGTTTTAGTCTAATAGACTAGAAGTTCGATTTTCACCTGAGATTTTACCTAGAAAGGCGGTCTAGGTGCATTTCTTTGGATTTTTTAAACTTATTAACTAACTTCCTAACTAAGTTGTAATTCTTGTTCTATAACTTCCGAATTAAAGTTTGAAACTGCTCTACAGAATGTTGGTTGGACCAAAACGATCAAACTTTATCGTTTAATAAAGAATAACATAAAATCAATACTTCAAATTTTTAAGAGATCGCGATAACTTCAATATTACTCTACCTTTCTCCCCGGTGCATGATCCGTTGATAAAGACCCTCATTTTGGTGTATTGCAATGCCGGGGTAAAAATGTGCTACCATCTGACTATTAACTGATGTTACTTCACTCCCCCGAACTTTCCTTAAAATGACTTGACATGTTGTGGAACTAGAGACACACATAATCTGGTGTTACATGAAGTCGAAGTGCTTTACGTGAGTAACTGGCGTGTTGCCCTATCTCACGGTGGTACTTTTTCAACCACTGGGAGAGTAAAAAGTAAACAACTCACCACTGCCCCTTTATGTATCTTACACGCAGGCTGCCATTTTTATTTAATCTCTGACCATTGCTGACCCGTTGCTTAACTTCCGAGATGTAAAACATCACTTCCGTTTACAACCACGCTTATGGGATGGCCTCTGTTGATTTGTCAACAGAACCTAGAGACATAACCGGTAGACCGAAGTACGAATCCATTAAATAAGCCGACACTTTGTTCTTACTCACAGGGACACACTGTGGTTATTCTGATATGAACAGAGTTTAATCTGTTTATAATACGTAAACGGGTGGGAAAGGCCCGCATACCCCTAATTCATACCGTACCATATACAATCAATACCAACTCATTTCTAACGCTTAGTACCAAAGTCACTCCTCTATGAGGTATCTGTTGTTTCGGCAACATTTGAAATATTGACTTTAACTTACAACAACTGACCAGCCAGGACATAGTACTGCGGGCAACTGGGCACCCGTATTACCAGATTATGTGGTTCTCTGGTTAGACCACACTCAATCTATGCAAGACTGTAAACACCAATTTATAGTCCCGGCCGACTAGAGGTATTGGTAGCACCTATCTACCCCCCCATTGCAATACACCAAGATGTGATCTGTCATCAAGGATAATATACCCGGGGGGAGCAATCTGGTACTACGGTTACCTCAGGACTTAGTTAGGGTTGCTTTTAGTTAGGGTTGCTTTAGAATCCACGTAGTGGCTGTGGATTAACCCCAAATTCGCGGAAAGAGTGTGTTGCGGTTTAAAGACTGATGCATGTCTATATTTCGGTTTTTATGACAACAGATATCATAAAGAGGAGTAACTATGAGTGGTTGTGGGACTTAGAGTTGGAAATCAGTGGGTGTTAAACGTATGTATATGACTCGGGCTTACTTTGTTCTACGGGTAACATGAATGATCTTTTTGCCAATCGAGATCACAAATGATCTTTATATCAAGTTTATTTTTAATCGTATAGAATTTACCTTCAATTCATTCAACAGTAAAGTACAACTTTCATGGGGTAATAATTTCGATCATTGTATGATCGTGGATTTGTTAATGTAAAGAAATATATAGTTCTTAATGTCAAAAACTAATTTTCAGCGATTTAATAGCTTTTCTTAATAACTATATATTTACATAAACTTAAAACACATACAACTTAATATAAATCCAAAGAAAAACAATACAACTGACATTTACCACAGCAATGTACACATCATTATTATCATCATCATCGCCACCAAGCCAACAACACAACACTCAACATCCTTTGCTTTAATCTACTGGTGTTATTACTGAAAAAGGACCTTGCAAACAACTAGCAATTTAATCCTTTCTACTCCTGTGGCCAATAGTAAACAGAAGAAAATAAAATCTGTACAAGAATTACAAAAAAATAAAACAAAAGTAAAGAGGAAAGAGAATATATAGAGAGATACCAGAAACAAAAAAACGGCCCATAAGTGAAAGGGGGGTATTAAATGTACGTCATCATCAATTGACAAGATTGACAGCAATTTTTGGTTTTTATTTATTGTTTATTGTTGCTGTTATAGTAGTAGCAATACTTGTTGTTATTGTTGTTTATGTATTGACTGGAATTAAATTCAAGTGTTGCCATTGATGGATGTAATGTTTGCCTCCACAATGATAAACTCATACACATCTTTCATCTTCAATTTAACAAAAAAAAAAAAAAAAAGCAACAAGCCTTTTTAATCAATTGTTTATAGACAGTTTTCGTTTTGAATGTCACTTGTCAATTGAGTTGGTATAAAGAAATATATTAAAATGAAAGTAATCAAGCATTTATTGTTTGTATGTTTTATTACTGAGGTTTTTAAATTTAAATACAAAGAAAGATTTTTTTCGGTTTTTAATAAATTTATGAAAGCTTTTTTTAATTTTTAACAAAAATGAAAGAAACAAAAATAATTTGTACTTTATATTGATTTTGTTAAATGAACAAAATTTATTGTTTTTTTTTTCGTAAATCTTAAATTAATTGTTGTTATTTTTTAAAATGTCAATAAATCGATATTTCTTTTTAAATTATTTTTAGGTTATAAACAAATTTATTTCTAGAATTATTTTTTCAACCAGGAAATGTATGTTATTGAATTTATCATTTTATGCGTGAGTGCACATGATGCAAAAATTTTATTTACGAATTGAATTCGATTGTAGTATTGAGCACAATTATAAATATGAATTTTCGAAATTTTTTTTTAAAAAATCTTATATTTTTACGGAAGACTAAACAAATTCATTTACATTTTGGATTTTAATTGAGGAAATTGGCTCAAAGACATATTCTTAAGAATTCTTATTATTTAGAAATTTTTTTTTACAATTTAAAAACTTATATAGTACGAAGAAGGTGACTTCTTTAATAACGAAGGTTTGTTTCACTGTCTATTGAATATTGAGTTTACTTTTTGGTACTTTTTCCTTCTTCAAATTGTACTTTTTGTATGAAACCAAAACACAAGAGTATTGAACAAACACTGAATAAGATTCTTTAATAGAAAACTTTTTCTTCCCTCAAATGGTACAAAATATTGAGTATGCAAGGTCCTGACTACATTAGATTCTGTAAAGCAGGGTTCCCTTTGGTACTTTTCTATAGTGGGAAACCGAAGCAATCGTATTTTTTTATCAAATGGCACTTTTTGTATATTTTTTTAATATTGAGTTTATTTTTTGATATTTTTGTATGAAACCAAAACACACAAAACACTGAATATATGATTCTTCAATAGAGAACTTTTTCTTCCCTCAAATGCTACAAAAATATTGAGTATACAGGGTCCTGACTGCATTAGATTCTGTAAAACAGGACTCCCTTTGGTACTTTTTTATTCTTTAAATGATACGTTTTAAATTTTCTACAGTGAAAACCCGAAACAAATGCCATGCATCACAGTTCCTCCTAGTATGTCATCCGTGGAGTTATCCCAACTTTAACAGTATATAGTCAGATGCTCCCCCGAGGCATGTCAGGAAGGAGCTTTGTATATACAAGGAAAACATAGAGACGCCGTAAATTCCGCGGTCGTAGGATACCGTATGGAATGTCGTTCATGGAATTCGCTCACCGGCCGCGAAAAGCAAGAGTAATTCTGGCATAACTAAGAAAGGAATTGATCAACAGGCTTAATGCCTAATGGTCACGTATAGACCTTGTCGTCCCTAACTAATGTCTTGCATATTGCCAGGGTCTTTATGACACCTACCACATAGCCAGTTAAAGTAACCAAATTTTTAGGTCTGAACATTGATGTAGAACACAACGCCCCTCCCCCCCCACTAAATTATTGTGTACCTTTAGTTGTTATAACAACAACATGCGTTCCTTATTAAATGACACTTTATGAGTTAACTTCTGGTTTGCAGTAACTGGTGTAAAATGCGTCAGTACTGACCCATTGAACAACTGAATACTGTTTTATGAGCAAAATGGTTGGCTTTCATCTATGACTCATTTTTGGTTAAACATAAGTTTATTATACCCTTCACCTTCGTGAGAACGGTATATATAAGTGTCATTCCGTTTGTAATTTCTATAATATAATTTTCCGACCCTATAAAGTATATATATATTCTGGATCTTTATAGATAGCGGAGTCGATTAAGCCATGATCGTCTGTCTGTCTGTTGAAATCAGTTTTTAGAGGTCCCCAGATATCGGCGAGATCCGAATCTTCAATAATTCAGTTAGACATGCTTTCGAGAAGATCGCTATTTATAATCAGCAAAATCGGTCTATAAATAACGGAGATATGAGCAAAAATCCGACACAACCTTTGAAAATTTTATCAAAAAAGCCACATTTTTTTTCATGCTTTGTTAAAAAAGCAACAACAACACTGTGAATTGGATAAAGATGTACATGTGCGTGTGGAGATGTATTTGGTTTTATTCAGCTGTGTATTTTTTTGTATGTTTGCATGCTGTTCTGTTCTCACGAAGGTAAGTGGGTATAACAAGAACAAGGGGATAAAGCAGTAATATGTTGGTAATACAGCTCATATTTGTTTGAGGGTGGTAATACAGTTTGACGGTGATATTACAGTACAACAGTTAATATTTCTTTCTGCTACAGTTTATATTTGTTTGTGTGTATGTTATGTGTGACATGTGTGCAGAGATACAAAATAAATAAAAACTGTTTTTTAAAACATACTTGGTGAAGGGTATATAAGATTCGGCACAGCCAAATATAGAAATATTACTTGTTTTTATTTCAAAATATAATGGCACGTGTTACTTTGATCATCAAATTGCGGCGTCCTATTAAAGGACATATTAAAACATCTAATTACTTAGAAACTATTGTAAATGAATTATTGTATATGTATTGAAATTTAATCTCTTAAAAATTGTAAAATTGTCATACCAGAGAAAGTGAAACTTAAAACTTCTTCACCTTCAAAAGTAGATAAGTAGACTACATGTTACATATAAATAGTTCTTCAAATCTTAAAGTTAATCTTGTTTTTTTAATATATTCTAATTTTTTTATAGTTAAAAAGAAAACACTACCATAATTTGCATAATATAATTGAATATTATAATTTTTTTTCAATTAAACTGCGTAAATCTATTAATCTTCACAAAAAGCCTACAAAATCCTCTTACTTCAAATCATACTATTAAAATAGAAGATGCTCAGACAACTCAGTCAACTAATCAAGAATATTGTATGAATAAATAAAATAGCAATAACTTGATGTCAAAATCTATTAAAATCTCAAAGCTTAAAGAGAAAAAATATATCAAAGTAAACACTCTATAGACTGTTTAAATTAAATGTGTAAAAAGAAAAAATAATACAAAAAACTATTTAAGATTACCTACATCGGCGAAAAATAAACTAAATATATTCATATTCCTTAAAAGATCACTTGACAGTTAATAAAAAAAAGAGACGATAAAGAAGAGTCTAAAATTAAAATGTATACGAACAACGACCATTGAAAAATGATTAAATAATTAATCACTCATTCACATCATGGCAACGAAAAACCTAACTAAGCAAAACAACTGAGGAAAAAATAGAGTTGCAAAGATCTATTTGCAAAAAGAAACAAATTATCTTAAAGACCTCCATAGAAGATCTCATTTAGTTGAATGGTTGCAGTTATTAAAAAGAGTTAAATTAACTTTTTTTTCTTAAATTTGTAACAATTTGAAAACTGAACGCAACTAAACAGAATATCGGAAACTTGAAGTAATGTCTTACGATATTGGAAAGTGTCCTGGTCTGTAAAAACTTACTGACGAAGGTAGCCTTTCAAACGAATTTGCTTAAGTTTAACACTTTACGGAGTTAAAGGACAACAAAAATAATTGGTAAAGAAGTACTCGTTTCAACTACAATTGAATCTCCGCTTCGTAAACGACCAGATTCTAAACGACCAAAGATTGTCAACTAAACAACGGCTGTATCAACATTCCTACAACAATTATATCTTTGCTACAGAACGACCCGAATCATGCTCGATCAAAGATTGTCGACAGCTGTATCAACTTTAAGTTTTTTCCATAGAAAAGAACTATCGGTCACAGTCGAACAATTACAACAAACGGAAGTTTTTTTTTTCCAAAAGAATAACATCCAGTCACAGGCAATCTGTTACAACAACAGTAAAACAGTACTACTTATACGAAGTAGCGAACATTTTGGGTGCAAAAGTAAACAATTTATGTTTTTTGGTCTTAAAAATATTCAAATTTTAACTTAAAGATTAAATTGTTTCAAAAGACTGCTTATGTAATATGTAACTATATATGTATTCTTATTAGTTCATTACAAAAGTTTAGTAAACAAAAAACTAGATTTAGACGCCACTATGGCAAAAAGAAAAAAACAAGCCTTAAACAAAGCTTGACAAGATGAAGGGCATTACAAATAAAAATATATTTAAAAATGTAGCAACAATCATCAAAACTATTAAGAACTATAAAACTATTCTTACTCACCTGCTAAATAGCGATCACTTTGCGAACGTGAATAGCGAAGGGTCTACAATAAAGAAACAAATATTGAAAGAGAGAAAAAAAAAACAAGTTAATAAAAAAAATGAATCAACAAATACTTAAAATTTACATCAAGGGGAAACTTTTGACTTCTCTTAATCAACATTTAATTAAACTTTTTTTTTTTTGAAACACAAAGAAGTCCCACAGTTCAACCTTTATGTAAATCAGCCAATTGGCAAACACTTACCACATTCTGGTTGGCAAAGTCATCACGACGTTTCTCTTGTTTCAATAACAAAGGCGCCGAATTTGATTTCGTTGAGAGCTCTTGGGTATCTAAAATTTCATGACCACTATGCAAGGAGGCACTGCTAGGCGAAGGTAATTCATGGAAATGTGTAGGCGCCAACAGTGACTGAAAGGGTTCTTGGCGCAAAGCCAACGAAAGTTGATTACGATCCTTGTGACGATCTCTTAAATGTTGTAGTTTACGTGCCAGTTGGGCTTGTGAATGGTGATGAGCATGAAATTGTGTCTGCTGGGTGGCCGTATGATGATGATTATATGAATTGGGTAAGGACGAGGTGTCTAACGAGTGACTGCGACATTTTTGTGCTCTACCGTTTTGTGGGGAACCATGTAAAGTTTGTGTGGCATATGGTACCATTATAGGGGAGGCAGCATATTTGCGTCTTAAAACCACACCACTGGTATCACTTTGAGAGCCATTGTTAAGAGAGCTATTGGTTCTGGTACTGTTGCTGCCAGCACTAGCACTGCTATTGTCACCATCTTCGGTGTAGTCACAATCACAATATGTTACCACTTCAAAATCATCATGACCCTCATCATCTTCATCAACCATATCGTAATCATCCATATCTTCTTCGTTAACTTCTTTAAGAGATTTATTGTCTGTCTCACCCACCTCATCATCATCATCTTCGTCATGAGTCTCATCACATAAACTTAACACTTCAAGAAGATCAGGATCATCGGAGGAGGTGACTGAACTACCTTTTTGAAATTTCATTTTCCTTAAAACATCCAAACTTGTTATAGATTCATTATCCTGTTGATTGTGATGATGATGGTGGTGATGACGATGTGGCATACCTCTCCAATAGGAGATATCTTTAGGTGGTGTAGCTGTACCAATACCACTTTCATTATTATCATTTTCCATACCCGAACTATCTAGTGATATACCAGATTTACCAGAACTTAAAACACCAGATGCTTCTTCACAAGCCGAGGATGAAGTGGAGCTACAAAGAAACACACACACAAACAAGAAAATAAGATTAAAAAAACTTTAACAATTTTGTTGCATTATTAGTTAAGAGATTAAGTGTTAATGAATGAGTACATGAATGACTTCGAGTAAACTATACCAGTTTTACTGTACGTTTTCTCTCTCTCTTTCTAGCAATTCTTAAACAAGTGTCAACATGTCAGTTGATTTCATAATTCATATCTGAAAAACACTTGACAGTTCAAGGAGTTTTTAATGAATTAAATAGTTTATTTCTTAATTTCTTTTAGCACAGCCTAACAGACAAGAACTTTAACGAAATATGTATTAACGAAATTAATCACATTGTCATTAATAATGTTGTTATTTGTCAACACGCAAAGCTTTTGAAAAGCGGCCTGCTTTGTATAGTTGTTTTTTAATCGTGTTTCTTTCAACTTGTATAGAACTGCTTAAGAGCTTTAAGATTAAAAAGGAAGCTGGTTTATAATGTGTGTGTGTTTTTTTTAATTTTATTTTATTTTCAAATTTCCTCTATTAGACAAGTTCATTGAATTCTATGAGCGGAGCTATTGCTAAGTTATTTCAATTAAGGTCATTTTGTATTAAACTTTAGTTTTTACAATTTTTAAAAATTTCTCTAAGAGAAATTATATTTACGAACGCTTAAATTAAAAACTTCTTTTGTTTGGAAAAAAAATTAAATGAAATTCAAATTAATTTCAAAAATTAAAAAAAAAATTAAATTAAGTTTTAAAAATTTTTTTGAATAAAAAAAAAACCAACGAAGTTGTTGTACAAATTGTAAATGACATTTATAGCTTTCACACTTGCAATTATATTTGCACAAATCTCCATTTAAAATTTAGATTTAATTTGAAATTTATGCTGCATTATAAAATAAAACTCTCTAAGGAGATTATTAACCAAAAAATAAAATTCTAACACAGGAAATGCATTAAACAAAGATTAAAGTTAAAAAAAACATTCCAAACAACTCCCCAAAGAGGCCACACATAAACAGCTAAGGAGGCAGTTATACAAAGTTACCAAAAGCCAAGCAAGTCACTGAGGCAGGCGCATTAGAAATAGACAGTAGTAGGGTGAACCAATTCTCTCTCCAATTTCTCAGCGAGATATTCTGAATGAGCTGGATCAAAGGATAAAACAGTTATTATTTTGGAAGATATGTATGATTGAAATGAACCAAAACTTAATTTTCTTTGGAAAAATTTGAAAATTATTTTTTTCTAAACCAACGGTACCATGCTAATGGACACACTTCTACGTTTAAAAAGACTCTTTAAGTAATTATGTCTCAATGGATTAGAAACATAAAGAATCGAATTTCAACAAAAAAACACACTCACATAGAGAAACAATGTATTCTTCATGCAACAATCAAATCAAAATGTTATAAATGATGATGATACTTACTTATTGTCTTCATCGACGGCGCCAACACTCCTTAATATTGATTCCTCCGATGTCCAGATTGTAGAGGTTGAACCTTTTTTGGTAGCATCACTGCCATGTAATAAATGATGATAACTTGTTGCATTATGCTGTTGTGTTTGTTGTTGTTGTGTTATCGGGCTAGAGTTAGCTTGTTTGCCAGCAACACAGGTCATCACACCACCAGCCGCTATACAGGGGGAGTTGGAGGAAACGGAAAGCTTTTTTGGAATTGCCGCCGCCGTCATGGCAGATGATGTTGAAGATGACGTTGTTGTCATAAGATTTTTATGTTTATTATTATTGTTCAAATTGTTGTTGCTGCTGCTGCTGATGTTACTATTATTGCCGCTATAGTTGCAATAGTGATTTTGTTGCATTAAGGCTGACAATTGTTGGCTTTGATCTATGGACGTATTGCGTATATTATCCATTTCAATATTCAATTGACGTAGACGTTTCTGTTGTAAAGTTTCTAAATCTGTAGTTGAGGACATAGTGGCTTCTTTTAAAGCACCATTGGCCAACGAAGCTGATGATGATGCTGATGGCAATGTCTCCTCAATTTTTAATATGGTTGTTGGAGTTATTTTAGTTGACATCGTTGACTTAGTGTCATTAGTTGTTTTCGACATCGAGCAGGAGGCAGCAGTTAAAGCATTTAAAGCGGCTTCATTGCTTTGGAAATTTGTCAGATTCTGTTGCAGCAGTTGTTGTTGTTGTTGCTGTTGCTGCTGATCAAATGTAGCATTAAATATACTGCCTCCTGCTAAACTATTACGTTGTTGCCTTTTACCATGCGACGTTGCACTTGTATTGCTGCCACATGTTGCCTTATTGCCATGATTATGATGTAGTTGTTGGTAAATATTATGCGAAGGCGATGGTGTCGGTGCCGATAATGTTCTCAGGTAGGCAACATTCGTTTTAGTCACATTGCCACCTGAACTTGTTGTTGCCGCCATACCACTTGTATTATCTAAACGTCCGCAATCAAGGTTAAATGATTGTAATGGTATAGTTGCCTAGAAATGGTAAAAAAATATGTTAAAAAAACGTTGAAAAGAAATCTTTAAATTTAAAAATAAAGAATGAAATAGTATACAAAAAAAACTAAACACAGCTATAGACAAACCAAAAAAAGATCATGATTATAATGATAATCATAGTTGGCTGTGGTTGCAACTAAATGAATTCCATTGCAATTTTTCTTCTGTTTTCATCTTCTCTGCCCAAAAATGAACCCCATGCTGTCTTATCAGTGTCTCTTCTGTAAGAGATACCGCCATATGTTCACTTTGTTCGTTTAGTTGTTTGGTTGGCTTAGCTTCTTTTTCTTAGTCAGTTGGTTAGCTGGCTAGTCAGTTGCTTTGTATACTACTTAGTAGTTACGTTTGTAACTATTTAGTGTTTTATTTTTTTTTTATTTTTTCTTCAGGTTTTGTTTTTCTTTTTTCGAAATAGTTGCCATCTCGGTAGGTTAACTATTTATGAAAGCGACATGTTCCAAAATGTCATGAATCGTAAATGCGCGTGATTGAACAACAATACCTGACTTCAAGTTCAATGAATGCACTAAGAGAAATATAAAGTTGGAAATTTCTGTAATAGTTTTTTTAAGGTTGCAAGCAACTATTTAATGTTCCAAAGTTGTAAAATGTATGAGTTGGCTCGAAGGACCATTTTTCTTTTTTGGTGATTCTAATCAATTACTATTTATAATTTCACTTGAATTTTAGTATTGTATTTGATATTTGCAAAATTAAGCAAAATTGATTTAACTTTGGGTTCGAAGGACCAATTTTGATATCTGCACTATTGCTAAATTATTTTATGTATTAAAGGTATTTAGTTCAACTTTAAGAATTCTGAAGATTACGTAAGTCCCACATGATTAAGAGGAAATAAATATACTTTGGTTTCGAAGGACCAGTTATATTTTGCCATTTGAATTCTGTCCTGTTCCTAGTTGAAGTATTAAGATTTTTTTAATGTTTTAAAATTTCATTTCGTCTATGAATCTTTAATTTTCTTTACAGTTCGAGGGAATTAAATTTAAAAGCTTTTATAGGATTCTCTATTAAGTGTATTTATAGTTAGAAAATAGGGTCTCGAATTGAATTAGAAAATTATACCATAAAAAGCTTATTTTTTTCAATTTTAATGAAATCACTGATTGGGAAACTTATTTAGTTAGTTTGAAAGGAGAATGTACATATATAAATCAAATCAGAAGAAAAACACCTAGGCCTCTATCGAGCATGTTGTGCGCTCCTTAACCAGTGCTTCAGGTGGGAATCGAACCCCCCAACCTCCGGTCTACCAGACTAGAACACTAACCTACCGGAGGCCTTACAATGTCTTTCCAAATTACATTAAAGCATATTTTAAAGTAGGGAATAAAATCATTAGTTTTCTCCCACAACTTAATAAATCTCAAATTTGAAAAGATTGTAAGCTTTTTTCTTCTTGTCCTGGTTCGAAGGACCCAAAAAAACAACATTCCTTGAATGCATAAAGGCAACATTTTTATAAGATTCATCATTCAAAAATCTAGTAAAATATTTCTTTCAGTGTGGTCAGCTAAAAAATTATATATATACTATGTAATAACTACTACCAGCATCTTTTTTATATTGTATTCAGAAATGTTGTAAAAAAAAACAAAGATTTCCGTTTCGATTTTTAAGACTTTTTAAGGACCTTGAATGCGTAATGAGTTTTGCTTCAACGCTGATCTTATTCATGATCATAGTCATCGTCGTCATCACCAGCATCAACTCAGTTCTCTTTTTTTTTTTTTGGTTTTTTATAAATATTTTCCAAGCATTTTTTTTGTAGGCAACAACATTTTATCATTCTCATCATGGTATTGCCAACGTATTCACTTCAATTCACTACTCTACTCACTATTCACTATTGTATTTTTATGTAAATTTTTTTTTCAGAAAAAAATTGTTCAACTTCTTTGTATTTTATTTAAAATCAGTATATTTTGTTGTTGTTGTTGTTGCATGTATAAATAAACTATCGTCTTTGACTATAAGCGTCAAAGCATATCATTTATGTTGAACACAGAAGACATTTGACAATTTTTAGCTTTTTTTCTCTTTTATAATTCAGAATGTTGTCTTAAGAACAGAAATGATATTGAGGATGTTGCTGACGTTGTTTAGCTGATGATGATGATGACTTTTTACTAAGGCTAATACCATTTCATATGGTCTATTGTCTGGTATTATATTTGTGATGGGTTCCTGAGCGGCATAAATATTTTTTATATTTGTTTGTTTTTTTTTCTACATTTTTCGGTTTAGCTTTAGAACAAACGTAGCCCATCATCAAGGTTGTATTCAAATTTATGAGACATTAAAATGACAAAAATGTTTTGGTTGTATACATCTGAATGTTGCTAAACATTATTGACATTATATTCAGTTGGCTACATTTTTTTTTTTTTTGAAGATTGTATTGTGTTTTTTTTTTGGGAGGAGTTTTTAAACAATTTATTTTGTTATTAAAACAAAAATACAAAATTTTTATTATTAAAGTTCAGGGTCATGGTTAATGCAATTAGTAATGAATATGAACAACAAGTTCAAAGATATAAACTGACATTTGGTAAAAAAAAAAAATTACAGATTTTTTTTTAAAGGCTAAGGTTTCAACAGCAAGTATAATAAAAATAATTTTATTAATTTATAATACAAGTTCAGATTTTTTCTTTAATAAGAAATAAATTTTTAAGTAATTTGTTGTAAAATAAAGAAAAAAATATGAATTATTTATACACTCATCTCGAAACCTACACACGCAGTTAATTTTTAATATTTAACATGTATAGTATTTTTTTTATTATTATTATTATTTTTAAACTCTTTTTATTTAATTAATACAACATGGTTTGTAAATTACAATGGAGGACTTGCATTAAATATATTATTGAAAAAAAGAAATGAAAAAAAAACCATTGCACTGCATCCTGTAAACGAGACAATAGTAGTAAATGTAATTAAATTGGAGAAAAAAAGTTTCAATTGAAAAAAAAACAAAAAGAAAAAAATTCAGCCAACTGGCGACATAAACCATATTTGGTCAATAGCAAGACAGACGAAACAACGACATTTAATGAAATTAAAATCACAACAGCAACTAAAATTTGCTGCAATAGGCCTATAGACAAATACTGATGTATCAGAAGCAGCAGCAGCAGCATCGGTTGAAACAAACAAACATCAGTACAAAAACCCAACAAACAAACAACTTAAAAACAATGAAATGTATGTTGTTACACAATGTTGTAATTGCAGAGGACATGATAAAAATCAAAAGTTTTGTTTTTGTATAACAATAAAAAAATAATTTAAAGTTTATAATACACCAAGGACAAAATGTAAGTAAATGTTATGTAAAGGAGGAGGGAAAAATCCTGTATAGAAGTTGTATGTATTTAAGTCTAGCAAATACATGTTGTAGAAATTTTTCACGTTTGCGTTTATTACTCTGGAATCATAGAGTAGCTTAAGATTATATCCCCCTTATCGACAATAGAAGTGAAAATTTTGTTTCTTTTTCGTTTTTATTTCCCTTCAAAAGGAAAATTGCTATCGCGAACTTGTTGTGAACAATTCATTCACAATAGTTAATTTTGTATGAAACAGCAACAAATTTCACAACAGGCGAATTTTTTCGCGACAAAAAAGTTAGTGAACGATAAAAGTGAAAATGGGAACATATTGCAAATGACATGATGATTGGCAATAGCAGTGTATATGAATATTTTTGTTGGACTTTAAGTTGTAAATCAGAATTAAAATAGTCTCATTCATGATATAGTGAAATTGTAATTTTCTTGTTTAAGAAGATTCGCTAGTAAAAATCAACTTTGACATAAAAATTTATTTTCGATACTTTTTGAAACGTTTAAATACATGAAGAAACGTTTTATACAGTTTATGAACTGTCAAGATAAATACATCGATAGGCAATTTGTATATAGTAATCTAGATCCTTCTCAAAAGTCACTATTGGATTCGATAGAAAACTATGTTAAATTTCATTAAATTATCTTTCAAATTGCGACCTGTAGTTTGATTACAAGTTATGGAATAATGGACCGATCTTAACCATTTTCAATAGGCTTCGTCCCTGATCGTCAATAGAACCTAATTTCATTATCTTCAATATTGCGACCTGTAGTTTGATTACAAGGACAGACGGACACACAAACATAGCTAAATCGATTCAGAAAATGATTCTGTGGTGTAGGGTATATTAAAGCGAAGTACTTCCAAAAGAATAAGATTTATCACTACTTCAAAAATAGCAATTAGTTATTTTTTTTAATTTAAAAAAAGCATAAAAATTACTTCTTGAGAATGGCTTCAAAAGTAGTAAATTTAGACTCATATAAAAAGGACATCCCTTCTATGATAAGCCTGTGTTAAAATAATCTCCTCTTCAGGTCTTTTTCAGTAATTTCATGGAGTAAATTCTACTTCTTTTTAGGTTCTTTGGAAGTTTTTCTCATCTGGGAATGAGAGAAAAAGAAATCTTCTATTCCGAAGAGAAGTACTACTTAGTAAGTAATCACTAGTAATTTTAACCGAGAACTTATTCACTAGCCATTTCTGCCTGAGATTCTGTATGCCAGGACATTTGGGAGTTATATGTGGAGACACTTCCTCCTCAACCTCGTATAACCTGCAGAACTCCGGTATATTACAGCCCCACTTACTTGCAAAGGCATTTAGTAAGGAGAATCTTGAAATAAACACAGATATTGACAATAACATGACCATATATCTGTAGATTAGGCAAAAAGAAATAAACTTCTGAGAAATTTTTGTTCATAATTGACCTGATTAAATTTTTTCTCAAAAGCTGTTTTGAATGAGTAAAGATAAACTTCTACATTGATTGAAAAATGGCTATGAAAATTATAAAATACTCTAGGTATCGTATTAACACAAACATTTGTACAATTCACAATCGTTGTTGTACAGTTGTATCGTAGTATGTCGTAATTTTTTATAATTGTTCTGCTTTTGTTTTAAAAAATTTTATTAGAAAAACATTTTATGACATACAAAGCTACGACGATACAACATCGATTGAGAACTGGACAATTCTGTATAAGAATAAAGTCGGTAGCCAAATTTATGTTATTTTATTGAGAAGAATATGGATTAGAAAACCTAATTGAAGTCGGAAGTCTATCTGCATTAAAACGCATAATTTAGATTCATAGCGATTGAGGAAATCGTTTAAACTTTAAACAAATATTAGTTACAAACTAGACTCCTTTTGGAACATTCTTTAAGACTTTATTTAAAAATTTATATTTAACATCATTTTCTTTAGAATTAATTTAATGGAAACATGACAAGTATATAGTTCAAAAGTTTTTTTTTCTTTTTTTTTTACTTTTGTTATTCTTTAACTACTGTAATTTTATATACGAAGTAATTGTAACACTTAAATGTGGGTTGTAAAAACTGACGAATTTATACTGAATGAAAAAAGAAATATTTAACCAAAAAAAAAAAACATCTGAACTAAAAACAGCCTGTGGTGCTACGCAAAATGACCAATAAATCATTAAAATCAATTTCCGTTTGTTACAAACATACAGACGTTTGTTCCTCTTCAACACTGCGTGAATTATTTTTATATATACATAAAATAACTACAGATTTTATTTATCGTACATACAACTCTTCAGACCTGACCATGATGATGTTGCAGCAAACTGAAAAAAAGTTCGTGTGCACTGTTTTCTTTTCAATTTTTTTTTGTTTTCGTTTACTTGATGCTGTTAGCAGTCAGTACTCGTACTTGTATTAACTGTCAATTCCTTTAATATTGAGAGAGGCCAATGAAAAAAAAAGTTTCAATGCAATTGTCATTTTAACGAACTTTACAGAAACATACTTAGTATGAGTAAGTAAAAAGTGTGTCTTTTTGGTCCACGCAATATTTTTACCATCATGCTTTTTTTACATTCAATGTTTAACAATTCTTTTTCCTGTGTTTTTCGTTTGTTTTTTTTTTCGTTTTCTTACATTTAATGTTGTTAACCTGGTAAAGGATATGTTTTTTTGGTTTCCTACAGTACAAAGTATTTTTTGTGTAAAACATGTTTGAAGACATGTTTCGTCATGTGAGGTAAAAGTCTATTTGATGTATTGTTGTGCTTTTAAGTTTTTATAGTTTATACTATATAGGTGATAAGGTCAAATTTAAAAGGGTTAATTAAAAATTTATGGACTTAACTAAAAAGGTGATTATTTTTGCGTTCATTTTAAACCAATTTTTCAAAAAATAACGAAGTATGTACTTTCAAAAAATAACATTTATCACCACTTCAACAGTAGCACTAAGTGAATTTGTTTACCTTCTGTGGAAGTGATGTTTATTGACTTCCAAAGAAGCAAAAATAATCCAATTTTGTTTAAAATTTAAAGTATATTTTTTTGTACTGACATTTTTTAATTCAACCCATTTTGTTTTGTAATTGATTGATAAATGGTTTTAATTTATTTATCTTTATATTATTTAAGTCAAATTAGTTGTATTAAGGGTTCTATAGTTGAAACGAAAAGTCGACTTTTCGACTTTTTGCATTTAGGTAAAGGTCGACTTTTCGGCTTTTTGTATGTTATGCAATGTCGATTTTTCGACCTTTTTCAGTTAGTTAGAGTCGACTTTTAGACTTTTCGAATTTTAGTATTTTGTAAATAGTCGACTTTTCGACTTTTTTGACTATTTTCGACTTTTTCGACCATTTTCGACTTTTGAACTATTTTTGATTTTTTCCGTATATTTTCGACTTTTTCCGACTTTTTTCTACTATTATCGACTTTTTCCGACTTTTCAACTTTTTTCAATTTCCAAAATCGACAGACGATAGTCGAGTTATCGACTTTTTTTGGAACAAAATAGTCCTTCGACTTTTCGACTTTTTTCGACAAAAATTCGATTGTTTGATTATTCGAAAGTCAATTTATAGAACTCTAGTTGTATTCTATTATTTTACAAGTTCTCTTCCTAATAACTTCCAAGCAAAAATAACATAAAAATTACTTCCTGAGAATGACTTCAGATGTAGTGAGTTTGAAAGAACATCTCTCCTATGACAAGCCTGTGTTAAAATCATCACGTCTTCAAATATTTTTTAGAACTTGCAGTAAATTCTACTTCTTTATCTTTGGAAGTTCTTTATTTTGCTGGATATATTGAACCATGTTTTCTTTTTTAAGTGTTATTAATTTTAAGTTTTAAGTTTACATACATGTTTTAGTAACCTTAATATTTTTTATATTTTTTTGTTAAAACAAATCTGTTTATCCTTAAAAATGCTCAGCTGGAGTTTCTTGTTCACATTCAAACAACGCAGCAGCTCATTGACAAATTTATGGTTTATATTAATAATTTCAATGTATATTGTTTCAAGAATTTGTAAATGTTTCAGATAAGTAACAATTTCATGTTAATATTTTTAAGCAATATGTTGCTGGCAACATTTTTAAATGTGAATATGTTTTCATATTCGTAGCAGCTGTTTAATGACAAA
Source organism: Lucilia cuprina (assembly GCF_022045245.1). NCBI lineage: Eukaryota > Metazoa > Arthropoda > Insecta > Diptera > Calliphoridae > Lucilia > Lucilia cuprina. Next base: position 30,437,369 of record NC_060952.1, read on the forward strand.
TTAATTATTTATTTTAATTATTTCACTGCTAATTGTTAATGTGTTCGTTAAGCAACATTTTGAAGGAGATTTTTTCAAGCAACATGTTGCTGGCAATATTAAAAAAGGTTATGGAAGTAAATAAAAGTATTTTAGTTTCGCTTTCGAAACTAATTTTAATTTTATCAAAAAGAGAACCAATTAAACAGTAAAAGGAATAAAACCATTAGGAATTGAACCCGTAATGAATTTGTTTTTATTGGTTTGTTTGTGGGAATGCTTGAAATCTATAGATTCCCAAACGGCTGGACCGAATTTATTGACATTTTTACATAATCTTCTTGTATGTCTGAAAGGAATTAAAGTTTTTATTTCATGTGTAATGTGTGAACTTACAATAGCGGTCATTGCACCTTTCATATGAATTTAATACTAAAGTGAAAGTGAATAGTTTTTGAACTATTTTATTCTAAGTGTAGAGAAGCACACTGGGTACAGCTAATATCTTATAAACTTAATACAAAAGTTTAATGTCTAGTAATAAACTTTCATTAAATTAGATCTAATTTTAAATGTAACTAATGGAAAATTTCCTCTATTAACAATTAAGTCATTAAAAACTTGTAAACAAAATCTATTTATAAAGTTTTTTAGCCTTTCATACCGGAATTAAAAAAAAAAACATAAATACCAAATAAAAGTAAAAAAAAAATCAAACATTTTTATTATTATTATTATTATTATTATTATTGATTTTTTTATTTCCAATTCCGCTACTTTTAACATATTATTTGATATGAAAGAAAAACAGCTATTAAACAAGATATAAAATTTAACCAGATTCTTAATGTTACAGAAAATGAAGAGGCAATAAAATATTTGACATTAGTAAGTGTCATGTATAGTATAGTTTCACATTTTGAGAAAGATTTAATAAATACGATCATCAAAAAACTATTAAATAACAAATTAAAAACACAACCCAAACATAAACTACAAGACAACAGCAACAACAACAACAAAACATTTTTATAGCCAGAATTGTCAAGTTCTTTTTTTTTTGGTTAAAAATAATGATCGCATAAAAGAAAAGGGGAGCAGACATAAATTTAATAAAATAAAGTAACAAAATTATAATACTCTATTAATGTGCATTTATTAAAAGAACATTTTCAATTTGAATTCCAGATGTTTATTGAAAAACATACAAGAATTTGTCACTATTTTATGTTTATTTCAAAATTTTATGACATTTAATACAGAAAATGACCTAAATTGAAGAAAAAAACAATATTATGAGAAAATTATTTAAAAGCTATCGATATATTAATACATTTATTTCTTTTACAAGAAAACCCGCTAGCTATTTAAAGGGTTAAGTGATGACAAGTTTGTTTTCAGAAATAGTATATTAATAAGATTCTTTTCGTTTTATAACACATTAAGTTGGCCGTAAGCACATCTTTTTCTTCAAAGTATGAAAATTGTGCTCTTGAGTTTAAACCTGAAAATCACTTAACCGTTAAACAAAAAATTTGGTCTTATAAATATTTGCCAATAACAAGTTAAATATTTGCGTCAAAAAAAGCCACCTTAACAAAATGATTTGACCCAGTCATTTAAAGCATTGAACAAGCAACCAACTGTGTAATGTTTGCAATGATTAACTATGAAAAGGAGCTAAAAGCCAATTATGATGAAAAGGATTTTTTTTGGAAAATTAACCCTTTAAAGGAAAGTTCTTATAATTAATGATCGGAAAGTAACAACAAATTGTAACGTTAACGGGAAAGGGGTTAAAATTCTAAAATTTTAAGTCTTTATTTTAAGGTAGTGATGTCATCGAAGGCAAGAAAATCAATATTTTCTCATATGATCTTTTTTTGTACTCAAAAGCTGACTAATGAATTATAAAGTATTTATATAACACATGAACGATATGTAGTAGTCATTGAAAAGTATGTTAATATGTAAGAAGTTACAAGTCAGTAACAACCCTTTGTTTGGTTTAAACTCTAGAGTAGACTATAGACTAGACTGTAGACTTGACTGTAGACAAGACTATAGACTAGACTATAGACTAGACTGTAGACTTGACTGTAGACAAGACTATAGACTAGACTATAGACTAGACTAAAGACTAGACTAAAGACTAGACTAAAGACTAGACTGAAGACTAGACTAAAGACTAGACTATACTAGACTGAAGACTAGACTATACACTAGACTATAGACAAAACTAAATACCATACTATAGACTAGACTCTAGACTGGACTATTGACTATACAATAGACTAGAGTACAGAGTAGACAATAGACTAGACTATACTAAACTATAGACAAGACTATATATTATACTATAGACTATAGTTAACTTACATTATTAGTCTTACAACATTATCAGAAATAACTTTTCTTAAAACATTATAGAACAAAAATTATAAGTTCACACGATTTTAAGACATTTTCTGAACATTTTTCTGCCAACATTTTTCAACAAAATTATAAGTACTTCCAAAAGAATTAAATTTATCACAATTTCAAAAGTAGCACTAAATGAATTTTTTTAACTTCTGTAAAAGTGATGTTTATTGTCTTCCAAAGAAGCGAATTAAACTCGTTTTATATTGGAGTTAATCGATAAATGTGTGTAATTTATTCTATAATACAAGTTCACTTCCTAATAACTTCCAAAAAAAGAGCATAAAAATTACTTCCAGAGAATGACTTCAGATGTAGTGAATTTGGAATCAAAAGTAAAGGTACATCCCTCCTATAACAAGCCTGTGTTAAAATCATAACATCTTCAGGTCTTTTCAGTACTTTCATGAAGTAAATTTAACTTCTTTTTCACTTCTTTAGAAGTTCTTTTTTTGCTATGATGGTCTTCAGCTATGTATTACAGATTTCAGAAAGTTGCCGTATAAACATGTTACAATAAGGATCGGTCTTTAGTCCTTCGGTTATCATTTATAATCATAAATTATTTTTAAAGTTTAAAATGATTTATTTTTATAAATATAGTGAATAAATGTTTACCTGAAGTAACTGCCAAAAATGTTGGAGTTGTAATGAATGATCCAAGTCCAACATAAAAATAAAAATTAAATGAATATTAAAACAATAAAATATGTAAATGAAACAATTATAATTTACTATCCCAAAGCGTTTTAATTTTGAAAAAAAAAATGAAATGGAAAGTTTCAAGAAAGAATGTAGGAATTCAGATAAATAATAAAAGGTTTTTGTAAAGTTTGGATAAGAAACATATGGATTTTTAGATAATGTTGGAAGAACTTTTAAAAATATGTTAAAAGAATATTTTTAAAATCAACAAATTTTTGAAAAAAAAAAAAATTTATACGAAATTTGGTCTTTAAGCCCTTTTATCCAGCAACGAAAAATAACTTACTTTTCCTTCTGTGATTACAATGTGTTTCATTTTCATTTCATATCATGTGTTAAATATGCAATTGTTATTTAGTGATTTCTTTATGGTCATTTAGTTACAAACAAAGCCCCAGTTACAACATAACTGGTTGATAATGTTCGAGTTGTATATGGATCCTTTAAAGGAAAAAGTGAGTGTGGTCACGCATGCGTACGTCACTGATAATAATTATCAAATCAAAACACTTAAACTGTCGGTAAACCCACCGTTTAACTATAAAAATATGTATGTTTAAACTTTAACAAAGAAGAGGGGAAACAAAAACAGAGTCCATAATGTTACGTTGCCTTAAGGAAGAGAACTTTTGTTTTTATATTGAAACATTTTTTTTGCAATATAGTGTTTTCTGTAAATATAGGTTAGTTTATGTTTTTTTTAACAAACTGTAAATGTTCTTTTAAAACATGTTTTATGTTCGAATATGAAACATGTTTTAGTTGGTAAATGATTTTTGTTTTTTGTAATATTGTTTCATATTTTGGTGCATAATGTTTAAGCTCTTGCTGTTTTTAAAGTTTATTTAAGAACCTTCTTATTTAGGTTAAAATTCCCTAAGGTTTTTAATATTTTTCTTAACATAAAAATAACTGTTTGTTAGCGATATTAACAACATTGTGATGAAAGGAGTTATGAAGGTTATGTTTTGGTCTAAATAAGAAATTTTTGTTTATTTTTCAACAGCTTTAAGCGGATCATTAAAGTTTAATGGTTGTAAATAGCTTTTTGATTACTTTTTATTAGATCCCTAGTTAAGCTTAAAAGCTCTTTTAAAAGCAAAATAAATTGGAATTATACTCTAGGATAAATCAATTGTTTAAAAATATATTTATTAAATTCATTATCAATTGAAATTGGGCCAAACTCACTAAGTGAGTAAGTGAATTTTTGTAAACAATAATCACGTTAAAGAAAGCGAATTAAAGCGAATTATCCATATAAAGGTTAATGGTAAAAACTATAAACAAGGTTTTTTATTTGATTTTTATTTAATCAGTTCACTTTCTTAAGTACACAATAAAGACACGCAATCCGCAAACATACATTTTCAGTTTGAAAAACTACTCAATGAATTTGTTGAACACACCACCAAAATCCCGCCAATCCATCCAAGCAACAAACAACAACACGGAGTTGGTGTTATGTTCTGTTTGTAAACTAAATTTTGTCAAGTACCAGAACAAGTACATGAACAAGAACATGAACTTATTAAAAGCTTGTAAATTGTTGTTTTCTTTGTTGGCCTCGGACCAATATATATATGTTTGATGTTCCTTGTCTGTCCATCTGTTGGTATTTTCAATTTTTACAGCCATCTTCACTAAGGCCTACAAAAAAAGGGTTAGTAGTTGTTTTTACGCTTGTTTTTATTGTTGTGGATTCATTTGTTTTATCGTTGTTGTTATTGTACTGTGCTGCACGCTTTATGCATCGTAATAATGACCCAAATATTGGCAACTGCTACAGCAAAGCAACACTTTTTATGTTATACTTTATCAGTGATTCTCAATGTGTTGTGATGATATTTTGAATTCGAAAGTGTAGAAATATTTTCAATATCTATAAATCTGATCAAGAGATTTGCAAATTTTAAAACTTTCTGTATGGATCTCTCGAAATGTTGCAGACCCCTTCTCTTAAATGAAGTGAAATATATATTTAGGTATTGACGTATATGTTGGAGAATTATTAAGATACCTTCTCCGACCACACATTTGAGAACCATTTCTCCAGCAATTTATTAGTAAAACAGATGTTTTAAATGTTGGAGTGTAAATGTCTGCGTGTATGTGTGTGAAACATTTGTACGTTGGTATCGTTTAATTTGACAGTTTTAGTGGACAATTGAATTGAACAGATTGGGGACATTGCAATCATGATGATGAAATTAATTTATGTAGAATCTTCTTTAAGTCTTTAAGAAGATGTTGAAAATAAATGCAATCAAACAAGTGTCCAAACATGGGGGGAATTTGATAAATAGTGTATGAAACGTGTAAACGTTTTTGGCACACAAATTAAAAAAGAGAAAAGAGGTTTTAAGGAAAAAATAAAACATTTACAGGGTTCAATATAAATTCAATGTTCCACAATATGTTGAACTTAAATTTCTGTTCTGCACTAAATATTAAAAACCTTTAATTTTTTTAAGTCAAAGTATAAAAGGAATTGAAAAACATACGTTTGTCATCTTTTTAAACCTCAAATAAGGAACGTACAATTCTAGTTGTGGTTCAGTTCTAGTTCAGTTCTAGCTCAGTTCTAGTTCAGTTCTAGTTCAGTTCTAGTTCAGTTCTAGTTCAGTTCTAGTTCAGTTCTAGTTCAGTTCTAGTTCAGTTCTAGTTCAGTTCTAGTTCAGTTCTAGTTCAGTTCTAGTTCAGTTCTAGTTCGGTTCTAGTTCAGTTCTAGCTCAATTCTAGTTCACTTCTAAATTAGTTCTAGTTCAATTCTACTTAGTTTTTTTCGGTTCTGCTTCAGTTTTAGTTCAGTTTTAATACAGTTTTAATTAAGAAATCATAAGAAAATTATTTTGTCAATTGTTTACAAAAAAGTATCAAGATGTTTAAACATCTACAATAACCAAATTTTTCTAGAGTTTTTTAAAAACAAATTCCTCTTATATTATTCATCTTTTATACACAATGCAAAGAAAAATAACTCCCTCTATAGTAAACCTATAGATTTTTTATTTAACTTGTAAACAATAAAGATAAAATTTTATTACCTTAAATGCGGGAATATTTTATGTATAATTAATGTTTATTAGTTTAAGATTACTAAAACAAAGACAAACATTACCCACTTTTAGACTAGAGGTTGCCAACAAAAAATATTTCCTAACAACATCATATACATATCCTCTACAGCAGCAATAAGTATGAGTATGATATGCAAAACTTTAACAACGTAATGTACCTTTAACTTTGTGTTATTATATTTAATTAAATAGTAAAGAAATAATAAAAAAACAAAAAACAACATTTCAGGTCAAAAGTTTAATATCATAAACATAAAATAAATACTTACTACCAACTATGTCTAAAGAAAACAATTTAAATAGAGTTTGCAGACAAAAAGTGTAACACAGTTACAGCAAAACGTTTAGAGAAGATAAAATATAACAACAACAAAATGTTAAATTTATTTAACTGCTCATACTTCTCAATAAACATTTTTTATCTTTAAATTTTTAAGTTTTTTTTTTGTTTTTCATTCAACTTTAACAATACAGGAGGCTGTCAACACATCATTTACATGTTTAAATATCTTAGACCAAGAAACGGAAAAAAAGACAACCGGGCGGACAGACAATCCGAAAAAAATAATCATTTACAGTAGCATAACCAGCACAGTGGTGTTGATTATAAATTTGCTTGGCATATAAAAGCGAATATAATCTTTTTTAAACATTAGCTATGCTGCAATAACAAACATTAAATTGGAACAACAATCTGTTTTTGTTAAATATATGTGTACAACCAAAAACTATTAATGCAACTGAATGCATATAGCAACAACCAGCACAACACCCCTCATTTGAAATTATAAAATTTATTTAATCTAGATCTGGGCAGACAGTGTCTTTTCTTTTTTTATAGTTTAGTTTTTTAGTTTTTATTTTGGAGGGAGGATTTTTAAAATAAACAAAACGGTTTAATAAATAGTTTTAAGTTTATTTTTTTCTTTTTTTGTAATTATAGACACTCGAAAACTAAAATACGAACAGACAACAATAAATGATGCTTGAACAATAAAATATGCGGTTAAACTTTGAACTAAACCGCAGACAAACTTGAAAATGCAAAATATGGGGGAACAGAGTATTATTAGTATGTATATTTAATAAGAAAATTATATATTTATAAAGCGTATGAAAAAAAACTTTTTTGTAATAAAGCTTTTTTTTGTAAAAAAGGCTTTTTAGTTAAAGTTCTTAAAAATAAAATAAACTTAAATAGAGCTTTTTAGTGAAAAAAGTTTAAAATTAATAATAAATAAAGCTTTTTATTGAAAAGTTTTAAAAGCGTTTTACCAAAAAGGCGTTAACATACTATTTAGTAAGAAGAGCTTTAAAACACTTTTTAGTGAAAAAAACTTTAAACAACTTTACCTTAAAATATTTTAAATGAAGTTTAAAAATGAAAAAGAAGAGCTTTAAAACACTTTTTAGTGAAACGAGCTTTAAAAAACTTCGCTTTTGTTAATAAAGTTCCAGTAAAGCTTTCTAGTAAAACACAACATTAAGCTATTTAGTTGGAGAAGCTTTTTAGTGAATTATGAATTTATTGAAAAAACTTTATTATTGAAAAGTATTTTAAGATGAACAAGCTTTTTTTTGTGATCAAGTTTTTTCTGTGAATAAAATTTTTAAAAGTTTTTGATAAAAGCAATTTTAAAGGAAAAAGTTTTAATGAATTTTTTTGTTAAAAAAAGTTGTAATAAAGCTTTCTAGTAAAACACAACATAAAGCTTTTTAATTAAAAAAATTTTTAGTGATCTATTTTAAAGTAAATTTTTTTCCGTGAATAAAGTTCTTTAAAGTTTTTGGTAAAAGCTATGTTAGAGGTAATAGTTTTTATAAAATTGTTTTGTCAAAAAAACTTCCAATAAATCTTTATTTGGAAAGAAGCTTTTTAGTGAATTATAAATGTTAAACATAATTATTATGTTAAAAGCTTTTTAAAGCTAAGGAACATTTGCAAACACTAATATTTATTTTTTTATAAAAAAAGCTTAAACAGATGGTCCAATATATGCTATCCAATTCCATATCACAGCAATTAATTAAAAAAAAATTGATAAAAATAACAAATATTTGTATTTACTTGCAAAAATAATAAATTTGTTGTTATTTGAAAGCAAAATAAACAAATTTATTAACTTTTCACTCAAATTATTTAATTAATTTTCCTAGGAATACATAAACAGAAAACACAGCAATTTATTTTCCAACACAACTGGAAAAATTCTCATTTCCTTTCGGAGAAAAATCTGCATAGAAAATCTTGATTAAGTAGAACTTATATTAAGAGCGAGCGGCGGCATACAACTTTAAAGGAAGTAATTTGTAACATTCATTAAGATTTAATTCTTATTCCAGCATAAAAAATTGCCTTAAAAGATCATGATAATTGCAACATAAATTTGTGTCAATATAGAGAGAAAGAGACCCCCTTTTTTTTAAAAAAAAAGAAGGAATAAAATTATTTCGAAAATTATAGCAACACATTAACAACACTTTGTCATGACATTGTCGTTCGTTCCCAGCAACAAAAAATATATACGCTAGAAAATGCAATCTGCATGTTATTACTTTACGTAGTATACAATATTCAGATATATAGGAATACAACAAAGTTTGTTTTTTTTTCGCTCTTTCGGTTTCAGCAACAAGTTGATCTAATCTAAAAAATAATTTAATGCTGAGCAACATGTGTAGACAATATGGTATTACCACCATGAAACTTTAAAGCCACTCAGCTAACCAGCACTCCAGAAAAATTAAACCAGGCGTATGGTCGTTCAGACAGCTAGAGCAAAGTTATTTTTTTCGTAAAGCTCTCTGGCAAACAAATTTCGCAATAAGTTTTTTTGTCTCCTTTAAAGCGATATGATTAAAAACAATATTGTTTTTTTTTTTTTTGTTCAATACAGAATTTGCCAATTTAACACTTAACAACTTTTGGCATTAATGCTCTACAAAATCAAAGAAATAAAACAGTCTCATAAACAGTCTTCTCGCCTTTCGCAATAAGTAAATGTTTATAGGCCTGGCCATGTTGCAAAAGCAACAACAACAACAACAAAAAAGAGAATAAAAAGCTTGTGTCCTAAAAAAACAACAATAACACCAACATCAAAATAATATAAAAAATAAAATTATTGCACAAAAATATAAATAAATATGCCGCCACTATTAACAGGTACTTGCGACTGAGTATAAGTGACACATATGTATGTACATACGTGAATGTAAACCCCGCTTGTTGCACGCCTGTAACTTTGTAAAAGTGTGTGAAAAATATTACTAAGAAAAAAATATTTTCGCTTATAAAAACCAAAGGCACAAGAAAACCCATGCAATCCTGCAGAAGTAAGCAAACAACAACATTGATTCATGATCTGGGTAATATTTCTTACTTTTGTTAAATAAAAAAAAGTTAAAAAAAATTATGCTAAAGCTTATTGATTTTGTTTAAGAACTACCCTACCAATAGTTGTGTATGTAATATTGGTTTGTTCAAAGGTTTACTACAAGCCTTTTATCAAATAAATTCGAAAAAATACACCGAGATCACTATCAGGCCTATTGTGCTTTTAATTTCATCATTAAAGGTATTATCGTACGAAACATTGAAAAGTAATGAGTTAAAATGCTAATGAAACGATTTTTCACTACTTCTTCGTTGGCATTTCAACTTATTATTTTAACACGATGATGTCATTGGAGGCAAATTGTTCTAAGCTAGCTTAAAAATAGGGAGTTAAATAAGTACTTGCAATTTCTCTTACAAAGAAGAAAGCCAGCGAGAATATAAACCAGAGACTTCGGTTTGTTAGTGCTACTCACTGCACCACTGCTTAGCTACTTTATGGAAATAATGGTTTGTATGCAGACAGTAAGTAGTAGCCATTGAAATGTAAGTGTTTATGTAAGTACAACCCATTACCGAGTTTTGCTGGGTAGATTTCCTGAATCTAATGGAAAGAATAATAATAAATCCAAAATACTTGGATCTAATTTCCACTTAACTCAGAGTTTCGCTGTGCAATTATGAATAGCTATGCCCATAATCCTGTGTGTCTGCTTAATATACATAACTTCATACTAATCTCAGACATGCATATTTTGAGCAGGATTCTCATCAGGGTCGGGTACGTCTATGGAATTATATATAAGTTTTTAATAATAAGTCATTCTAAACTTAATATGTAATGTTCATGATAACTTTGGAACAATAACATAAGATGGTTTTCTTACAAAATGCTAGAGGATTTCCTAACTACGTTAAGATTATAAGTCATTAATACTTAAGCTATGTAATCACAGTTTTTAAATCTTACAATGTTTAAAAAAAAGGTTTAGAAACTTGTCAACTTACAATTTTTGACTTGCAACATTATGTCATTCCGATTCCCGAGAGGAACTCATTATCTGAGACCCACTCACCCGATGATGTAACGAATGTTTACACAGATGGCTCCAAAAGGAGCGATAGGGTGGGCGGTGGCTTTTACATTGAAAGATTTGGAATCAAATCAGGCCTAACCTAACTACTGTAGCATTCTACAGGCAGAGATATCTGCTATAAAACGAGCGGTAGAGTGTATGAGGTATTATCGAATATCGGTGGATATACGTATATATAGGGACAGCAAAGTATCTCTAACATGTCTCCGTTACAATGACTACTGTAGAAGTTGTCACAATGATAAGAAGAAGGAGACTATACCTCATCTCCTCTGTTATTGTCCGACATTTATTTCGGGTCTACTGTTCTGTCTTGTTTGGAGGACATATTTGGGATAAATATAAAAATTATCCTAATTTTCGGGAATCGAACCGGCTTGTTTGAATCGGGAAGTAGTGAGTAGTTTTTCATGGGAAAAGACTTCAAAGACTATTAGGGCATCACAACGGAACCGAAATACGACGGACCCAAGTGAGCCACTTAAACTTGTTTATAGTGGCTACCCTTTCTACCTAACCTAACATTATGTCTGTTCTTTAGCAAAAAAATCTTATAAATTATCAGATATTACAACTTTTAGTTATTGAACAGACATTATCAAAAATGCATCTTCTGACAACGTTTTAAAATAAAAATTGCATAACATTTTAAAAACATTTTTATGTCAACGTTATAAGAACTGACAAAAGTGTATATGTACCCCAACACTACCTAAGATCAACTAGTATTCTCCTTGACAATTTCACTTCAAAAATGATTCTAATATTGAGTATTTTCGATTTTAAACATAAGACAATATCACTGTAAGGTGTTCTGAAGTCAGTAAACTACTATAATCTTTGATTATTATATAGTCTATTATTAAAATTATTTTTTTTATCAATTTCTTGGTAACACAACTTTGTCAAATAGTATTGCATAAAAAAGTTTCTTATTACCACAGGCCAAGCGAAATGACCGAAGCGTTATTGAGACAGACAAAATAAGAAAAAAATACAAACTATAACGCTGAAAGACTTCTGACAATAAAAATTTTATAGTTTTTTTGGTTTTGTAACATGCAACAAAACTCAATATCATTTACATATATTGGCATAAATATTTAAGCCTGGATCAGCAATAAACGCTTTATAAACTTAATTTTTTATAATATATATTTTTTTATATTTCAAAACTTTTGCATATCAATTTATGAAATTGTTCATGAAATAACCATAAATTCTACTTCCAATATAGTTTTGCTTAAGACAGGAGTTGTTGGACTTTAAATAATAAACTCTTACTAGTAGGTTTGTGTTAATGCGGTTAAGACAGCAGGCTGGTTGGGTGGAGGACTGTTTGGTTGTTGACTTACTTGGCAGCAAGCCCAGCTTTTGTTAAGCGATGTTGCCTGTTATTGGCCTGTATGTTTATAAGCTTGTCTCTCGTCATGAGGTCGCTTAAAAGGTTACATGTGTTTTTATAATTTTTGTTGGTTTGTTTGTAAATTTTTGATCGTTTAAGCGTTAAATTTTTGTCTTTTTTTTAACTTGTCGTACGTTGTCGTCCTTTAAGACAAACGTGAGATCAAACATATGTTAGCACATTTGTTTTGGTACTCACCCATTCATTCTAGTGTTTATATATGTATACTAAATATATATGTAAATTTGTGTGAATAATATAATCTTTTAAGTTGTCTTATTGCTTCAACTTTAAAAGTCTTAGTTTTTATTTTATAATTTTCTAAAGTTTTATTTTATTTGCCACTTTTTATCTTTAGGTTTTCTTAAAGTTGTTATAAACCGTGTGTTGTGTGTGTCATCTAGGATTATTATGAAATTCTTTTATCACTTTTGATTTATTTGCGTATTGAATAGTTGTTGACTTATAAGGATAGAAATGTTTACGTTTCTTAAAAATATTTTCTGGGCATGATAATACAGAGCGATGTCCGATGGACTAAACACATTTTCCAACTAACGAAAAAAGCATTCAAGTATTTCGGTTTTTTGAAACGGTGTTAGACATCTGATCTTCTCACTATTTATACCACTTATATCCGATTGAAAACGGAATACAACTCCCATGTATGGGCCGGAGCTTCGAAGTCTATTTTGAAGCTACTCGACCGCGTACAAGAGAGGGCGATGGTACTTATCGGTGGCAGTAGAGTATCCAACTCTATTGATTCACTGTAGCACCGTCGCAATGTGGGGTGTACTTCACTGTTCTATCGATACTATAATGGAAGGTGTTTCCTGAAATTAGGCAACTCGTTTCCGATACCCGTATATTTTTACGTAACACGCGACAAACTTCCTGCAGAAGTGTTTACCGCCACTTTCGATTTTAAAAGGTTTAAATCAAACGTCCACAAAAACTACTTCCTCTATCCTCGCTCCCACAACCTATTTTCCAAGTTCCAGCACAATGCACTACATGAGTAGGGGCTATCCCCGGAGTGCTGGTCCAAGGACGAATAAAATGGCACAACTTGGTTTAAGTTACATTCTGCCAAACGCCTTGTCAGGTAATCGAGGTTAAAGAACAAAAATATAACCTTAACATGCCTCGATATTCACTTATATCACTAATAAATAGTCTTGCCGTCGCCGAAATATCATTTTTCTTTTCATTCGTAGGTAGATGGAAGTGTCCACAATAAGACTCATAGAGGCGACTTCAAGAACACATACCATTTTGTAGTATTTTCTAACATCGAGAAGATATTAAACAAATACCTAAAGAGCATAAACATTCTTTCGCAATTTTGTAAAATGTATATAATGAGTACAAACTATCATTTAGAAGTGACTTAAAAGTAAACATTTGGAAGATCTTCTGCTGATAAAAAGAGTTTTACGCGAAAGAGCCACTCGTAGAAGAGACTTAAACAACAAATATCAGCAAGGGACACAAAATGTAGATTCAAATTCCAGGTCATAACATTTCTTTTACAAATTTGTAAAATGTTTACAATAATCTAACAACCACACAGAAGTGACTTAAACGTATACATTTGGAAGATCTAGATTAGTTCACACTACAAATATTTTGTGTTTTTAAAATGAGGACTCCTGTCTAACTATCATCCACAAGTATTCTACAAAAATTCACAACAATTTTGTTTTAAACCTGAAGGGCTGTTGGCTATTTTGAAAAATCATTTTCATTTGATCATTTTTAAAACTAAACCCAGATAACTACACATATACAGTATTAGGAAATATAAGTTTTTAAAAATTTTTTAATGTTGAAATTTTAATAAAAATAGTCTCTCGTATGGTACCTCGAAATTCCTTTTTCAAAATTAATATCTCTATTATCTCTCAAAAACTTATATGTCTTCATTAAAACTTAAACCTTTTCAATTGTAACCCAATAATCTAAAGTCGTATTACAAATACATTTTTAAACAATATTTTATGGCAAAACATGCATTTGTTTAATAAAGACAATCGAAACAAATAAAAGAAAACCAAGTCACATAGTTCAAAGGGCAAATATATACAAAATATATAAAACAGTCAAACTTTAGTTTGAGTTTATGAGACATCCTCTTTAAATTTAAATGCAAAAAAAAAAAAACAAAATCCATAATGACTTCAATGATCTTTAAACAAAAGTCCAAAAAATAAAAATAAAAAAAGACAATAAAGTCCTTAGTTAGATCTAAGTATGCATATATGCCCAAGGTATGTGGAGAAGTTACGAACAAAAGGTAAATAAGGAAAAATCTAAAGTAAAATAATATTTACTTACATGCTTTTCTGGTCGCAAAACTATACCATTTGCTGTTGATGACGATGATGTGGATGACGTTGGCGATGAGACAGTATTGTGATCATAGTTTGTACCACCATTATTGTTGCTGTTAATACTACGATCGTGGGCACCCTTGCCATAACGACTTTGGATAACGGCTGAGGCAGCAGCGGACAATAACATTGGTGATGTTGTTGTGGACGATGATGATGGCGATGGTGATGAGCAGTAGACAACGTTTGCTGTTGGTGATGAAGAGCCTGATGAAGATGTTGTTGGTTTATCAGATGCTATTAAGTTGTCCAAATCTCTCAAGAATTTGTTTGCCCACATATTTACATCATCGGTGGCAGCTTCTGCAGCTGATTTCATTTGCAATTGTTTACGAAGGCGCTTAAGTGTTGACGATGATGCTGCTGCAGTTGATGACACAGAAGATGCCTCTACTTCTGCATCTTCTGTCAGACTTGATGATAATGGTAATGACGATGATGTTGTTGAATCATCTTGTTGGTGTTGTTTGTTTTCTTGTTGCAAACAGATCAACGATGTATTTGTCGGCTTCTTTTGATTATTTTTATTTTTATTTGCTACTGCTGTCTGCTGCTGCTGTTGTTGTTTATCATTGTTATTGCCATTTTCATTTTCTATAGTTGTCATTTTAGCTCTAGAGGGTAATTTGTTGCTGCCACTGTTTATGGCACTGGTCGTAGTAGTCGAGTTTAAGGCTGCTGTACAACCACTACAACTAGCACTGTCAAAGCCACTATCAGATTCTGTAGACCGAGATAATTCATCATTTGAGACAGCTGCTTTTATTGTGTCTACAATTTGATTGTCCAAAGTATTTCTAACACTATCGACAGTCAACTGTTGTCTTTGTTCTCCATTCTCTTCTGGCATTTGGGGCGATTGCAGTTGATGTTTTTGTCGCGCCTTATGTAATTCAAAAACTTCATTGATTTCGTGCTGAAATAAGAAAATATATAATAAGGAATAAGTTTATAAAATGAATAAACATAGTAGAAGAATATTTAAGTTTTAAAGTTCTTGATCATTTATCTCACTATAAATATTTACACTTGATCCTAGACTATTTAAAAACGATTGCAATCTAAGCGTTCTATAGGAATTACTTAATACAGTTCCATCACTCCTGACTTTGAAAACTTTAAGATATAATTTTCTATAAATAATATTTCTTTTTTAATGTATTACAAAAACAAAAATTTTTCTTCTTTACAAATCATCATATTTCCATATCACGTTTCAGGAAATGGTGTGATATTCATTCAAAAGAAGTCCTTCTACTTCATTTTAAAAACATTAACTTCAACATTGTTCCATTTCTTTTTTTCATTTGATTTTTTTCTTCTCTTAACACTAACAATAAAAACTGCACAAATGACAATAAATTAGCTCTCACATGACATTGGACAAATGATGTTTTCTTTGCCTCTGCACCCACTAACTCTTTACTAATCCTACTTCTTATCATCATACTTTAGTTTTGCACAATATGGTTTAACTAACTAAATGCTGGGGAACAAATAAACAAACAAACAAAGAAATAAAAAAAAAGAAACTCACTACTTTAACTGAAGTTTTTTAACGCATTAGTTGACTTTAGTTAAGATCCTGCTACATCCATCAAAAGATAAAGCCGCTTAAGCTGCACGATCTTTTTTCTTTACTCTTTTCATTTTTTGCTTTTTTTTTTTTTTGCTTTATACTTAATGTTGAGACATTTTGTGAAGAGTAAACATGGTAGCAATGAGAATTTTTTCTTCTTATTTTTCGACCATTGCCTTGTCTCTAAATAAAGGCATTTAAAGTGTTTTGGGAAAAGAAACAGACAGACGGACAGACAGACAGACAGACAGACAGACAGACAGACATAGAGACTAGGATCTGAGTGTGTAGGAGGAAGTGCTAAGGTTTTTCTTAAGCTACTGATTGCATAATTATTATAGACATAGATGAATGTAAATGAAAATGTGGAAAAATGTTTTTCCATTTAAATAGAAATTAAGGAATTATAGTTTATTAGAGAGGCTTTTGCAGTTGGGACAATTATATTAGAAGCATGAGTGAGAATTTATTTTTTTTTTTTCGTGACTTGAAAAAGGGTAAATTTATTTCTGAGTTATTCAGAGCAAATATGAAAAATTGTTCCCTTTTGCGTGTCTTAGTTATAGGAGAAGGATAGAGGGACAGAACGAAGACAGGGTAGAAATTTCAAATATATCTTCTATGTAATTGTCCATCTTTAGGGACTTAACGTCTCCAGAAACTTAAAACAGCTAATTTTTGGAGATATCTGATCTATCCAATATTCGACTTAAATTTGTAGCCTTATCTCCTATCACTATAATTTGCAATTTCTTTCTTTTCTTCTCCGTATTTATCAGTATAGTTCTGTTATCATACTCATTGGATCGTGTCAGATAGAGAGTTTTGAATATTGCCAATCGATAGATATTCCATTGAATTTTTGAGTTCTAAATGTAACTTTTTTGAACTTTCCCTAATGGCGAGAGTTCTATTCTGGAAACAAAACTTTTAGTTGATAAAATTGTCACCAAATTAAAACTTTTTTCATTAGGATCGTTTCGATCCTACACACAAAGAAAAAACATGGTTGTGATAACCATATACTAAGAGCATATTATGGTTAAAATTATGATTGTAGTTTTTATAAGTTTGGTTATTGTCACAATTTTAAAATATCATATTATGATTAAACACAATTGGAAATATTTTATTATAATATTTTTTTATTTACCATAATATTGTTTGTTATACATGACTATATTATGATTCAATGTGATCAAAATGTTGTTAAAAAATATGTATCGAAATCAAATTTATTTCGAAATCAAATTTATTTTAACGTAACATAATATGTTTTCATTGTTAACATTTTTTAGTTATTGTAAAAATAATTTTTTTTCAGTGAATCATACTCAAATTTATAATTGCCATAAACATGAAAATGATTAAAGTAACAATTATATTGTTTAAATTGAATTAAAATAACAATTATATGTTCTTGATAACAATATACTGTTACAGTGAACATAGTTTAGTTTTAGTAACCATGTCGAACTATGGTTTTCCTCTGCGTGTAAATATTGATGTTAAAATATTAGGAAACATTTTAAATATGACCTTTTACCCCGATATAGCTAAAAAAAGATTTCTATTTATAATATTCTTTATAAATATCATATAACAAACATCATTCTTTTATAAAAAATTATTATTACACATAACTAAAACAATAATACAAATGTGACATGGTGACATGATTGATGTAGTAATTCTATGCAAAACAATGTACAACATACGAATGCAATCTTCTTAATAACTTAAAATGTGTGAGTAAAAATACTAGAAACCATGTTCCTTATAAGCAACATTGTATATGAAATAATAAAAAAACATTTTATAATAAATATTTTTTGCCACAAATAATGAATGTAACAACCAGTAACAAACGCAATTTTTTAATTTCACGCGCCGACAACCAAACCAAACATATGGGCCAGTAACTAATACAATAGAGTCATATATATACACAAATATTCCTATAACCCAATATTAACTACTGACCACCAAAAGAGAGTTTGAAGCCCCAAAGGAATCTTATGTTATATAAATATTATAGAAACAACAACTGAAATCTTAAGAAAAGCTACTGATGCTAGAAAAGGAAACTAAAGAAAAAAAAAATAAAATTGTAGAATTTGAAATGTAGAATCACCTTTAAGGCATTATGGGTGGTCAGTTAGATGAAGTTGGGTGAAAAAAATATGAAAAATTGCTATAAAAGCGGCATAAATTTCGCAAACAACTTTCAGTTTCAAACGAAAATTGCACAACGAAAGAGAACGTGATACCGCGTTAGTAGAAAACAATTTTATAAAAGATCATTGAAAAGAGCAAAAAAAAAAAAAAACTATAACAAAGTTACTTCTTTTTTTGGGGGGGCTAAAGCAGCTTAAGCTGCGAACAAAGCATTCCACATTATTTTTACTTTGGTTTAGTGTTTATGTGAGAGGATCTTAAGAAAGACCACAAACATCTTTAGGAGTAGCTTACAGAATTGAGAACTTAACAAGACCAACATGAAGATCACGCTTGCTGTGTTATTTTTGGCTGGACTAACAATTTATTGTAAATGTGCTGCGGTATTATCTTTACCACCATCACTTATCGCTCATGCGGCATCCTTGGACGAGAGACTAAAAACTCTAAAACCTTTTGCGTTGGCTAAAGACAATGAGACCCAACAACAACATCAGCAGCAGCAACAGCAATTGTCCGCCAATGAAGATGAAGAATCGAATGAGGCAGTGTTGGCAGCAGATTTATATACAAATTTTAAGAATTTGTGGCATAACAACAACGATCTAAGTTTAAATTTACAAAAACGTGAGCGTAATACCTTTGATGATGATATCGTCGATGTTGCAGCAATGCAACAACTACAGCGACAAAAACCCATAGCAACAATTAACAAAAACAACCAAAATCAAAATGGCCTTAAGCCACACGACAACTACGACAATGTTGGTCATAATAAAAATGGCAACAACAACAATCATAATAATAATAATAAAAATGAAAATAACATTTCAAAATCGTCTTTGGCATCATCTTCTTTGCCATTGTCGTTGTCTAGCGCCGCCACAAATATGAATGAAGCCACAAATTTGAATTTTAATTTACCTTCACACAAGTTTACCTCTGTCGAAGTATACGATGACGACAACGGCGAATGGTTGTCCCCCAGCCCTCAAACGATTGACGATATTTTTGTCTCGCCACCTCATCTTCATAATCATCAGTACATAAAAGAACCTTCAATACCACAACTTAAACGCAGAGAATTAGAAAATATGCCCTTAGCCAATGCCGCTGCTGTAGAAGATTCAACAATTTTGAATAGATTCCTAAAGCCATCGAAATATTGGTCCAGACAATGTCCATTGGAAAATGAAAATAATTGCCTGCAGGAATATTATGGTACTCTTATTGCTGACAGGTGAGTTGCACATGCAGATACAAACAATCGTAATCATAAAGTTTTTAAAGGCCTAAAAGTGTGAGTATGTTTGTCTTTCGGGCACGTAACACCAAGAGATGTAAGGAAATCGAAAAATAAAATGAGAATAAAAACTTGGTTAATTGTACGACCAATACAAGAATTCATAAACAACAATATAAAGATAAAATTTAACAGAGTTGGAAAGGAGTGAAATCGGAACTATCGACTAGAGAATAGTCTTACCTATAGTTTACACTATAGTTTATTCTAAACTGCATTTCAAAATACATACATAAATCGAGAATATAGACTAGTATATTGTGGAGACTATAGACCAAAATATAATCAAGACAATCAGGCCGTTTTCCCCATTTACAGATTAAGCCATTGTCAAAAAAATAACTGTCGAGGCTTTACTACAGACTTTAGAATATAGTTCAGACAATTCACTAGACTATAGTGGAAACTATATTCGAAACAATATAGTGATCTTAAATCGGGACTGCAGATTAAACTATAGAATAGACTATAGTCGAAACAGCAAACTAGACTATTGTCTAGATAATAGTCCATAGTCTAAAGTCGAAACTATTGCCTAGACTTTAAGCAAGACATTAGTCGAGAATATAAAGTAGACAAATATACTTTATAGTAGGATATGTTAAGTGGACTATAGTCTATACTATAGACTTAACTGTACATGAGATTATATTCAAAATGAAATACCATACATGATATGATAAACTGGTCTATAGTCACAAGAGTCTACGGTCGAGAATGCACCGACCATAAACCAGATTTCAAGAATATGAAATAAACTAAATAAGTATTAAGGTTTATTGTTGCAATTCTGACAATTGTTTAATATTCACTTCAACATTGAACTAATTCCTTTACAATTCTGTTCACAACACATAAAGCGGCACCCTTACAGGGAGCTGTGTTAAAGAAAAAGTAATTTTATTGAAAATATACATCAAATTTGACATACAAGTTGGTCAGTAGTCGTAGTAGTATTGTTTTTTTGTTACACTCTTGACTCATTTGACTTGATTTTTTTATTTTGGGGTCTTCTTCTGTGCAACATGCTGTTAAACTTCAAGGTTGCAGTGAAAGTGTTTGCCGCCTCTGAAGATAAAGATGATGATGATGACGACAATGATGCACCATCGTAATTTTCATTTAAGCGGCATTATAAAATATTACTTACTGTTGCTGTTATTAGTGGTGGTGCAATCGTTGTTGTTGTTGCTGTTGCTACCGATGTATGTTGTCTTTTTTGTTGCATGTAGTTGATTTTGTTATTAAGCTTTATAGCTAATCTTGAGTTTTGTTTTAAAGTTAAAGTTTTTGGTGTTTTATGCGCCTCAAGTGTCTTAAAAATGTGACCGTTGTTGGGTCTTCTTAAAGTGTTTTTGTAGTATTTTTGTTGGAGTTGTTGTATTTTTGGCATAAAGAGTTAATGACACTATTTAGTTTTGGTTTCAGTTTTAAGTTTTTATTTTTTCTCTTGTGCAGTATGTGTGTGCAGAATTTAAAATGTCATATAAGTATGTAACACATGCTCAGAGTATATTTAAACATACTTACAGCATTTACAAAATGTTGTTCAAAAGAAAGTGAAATTTTACTTAATGTGGTTGGCATAAATTTCTAAATGAATTTACGAAAAAAAATTATAATAAACATGAAAATTGTGACAAAGATCTCTCAAGGTCTTTTAAAAGTATTTGGGCTTTGAGATGTATTTTTAAATTTGGGGTTACTAGACTATAAACTAGACTATAGACCAGACTATAAACTAGACTATAGACTAGACTATAGACTAGACTGTAGACTAGACTATAGACTAGACTATAGACTAGAATGTAGACAAGACTATAGACTAGACTAGACTATAGACTAGACTATAGAATAGACTAGACTATAGACTAGACTATAGACTAGACTATTGACTAGACTATAGACTAGGCTATAGACTAGACTATACTATAGACTAGATTATAGACTAGACTATAGACTAGACTGTAGACTAGACTATAGACTAGACTATAGACTAGATTATAGACTAGATTATAGACTAGACTATAGACTAGACTATAAACTAGACTATAGACTAGACTATAAACTAGACTATAGACTAGACCATAAACTAGACTATAGACTAGACTATAGACTAGACTATAGACTAGACTATAGACTAGACTATAGACTATAGACTAGACTATAGACTAGACTATAGACTAGACTATAGACTAGACTATAGACTAGACTATAGACTAGACTATAGACTAGACTATAGACTAGACTATAGACTAGACTATAGACTAGACTATAGACTAGACTATAGACTAGACTATAGACTAGACTATAGACTAGACTATAGACTAGACTATAGACTAGACTATAGACTAGACTATAGACTAGACTATAGACTAGAATACTGACGTAACTATAGACATTACCATAGTCAGACTATAGGTTAAACTATATTCCAGTCAAAAGAACCGATAATGTTTTTATTCTATAGTCAAGAAATTATAAAACCAGCTAGTTGAGACTGTAAACTATAGATTAGGATCGAGTCACTAAAAAATATTTAATTCGAAACATTGCAAAAACTTTAAAAGAAACAAATTTGACTATTTTTCTTAATTAATTTAACTCTAATCAATAATTGACAGTTACTTCATTTGTATGCTTTTATCAAATAATCTGATTAACATTTTTCAAAATTTACCACCCATAATATTCTCACTAGTTATCTTTAATAATAAAAAAATTAACTTTAAGATAAGAGATGACAAAAAAAATCCAAAAAACAGAACATGTCCAATTTAAAAATTAACAATACATTAATCACTTTCTTTAAAAAAAAATAAACAGCAAGAAATTTGAGACTTACATTAAAAAGCCACAAACTGAATGCTTAAAGAAAAGAATTGCTAAAAAAATGTTTGGACTTAATAAAACGACAAGTAAATCCCATTAATGGCAGGGAGTTTTGACTTAAGCAAAAAAAAAAAAATCCGTAGAGAAAATGAATAATAACCCAAAGAATTGGAGAGAGAAAGAAAAGCTCTGTAAATTTAAATAACAAACACAAAATATTATGAATAATTGAACAAACGAGTAAAATGTATTAAATATGGACTACTGGTTTATTTCCTTATTCAAAAACTGCAACCAAATCAAACTTCAAAAAAATAAAGATAAAAATTTCACTTTTTTGGTTGCTGCTGCAGCAGTTTTGTTGTTTTGAGTTGGTTGCATTTGTTTGCATATGACGAACAATTGGCACATTATCGCTCATTGTAATCGAGGCGGTAGATTACGGTCATAATGAGGACGGGTGGACGCCAAGGAAATGCCACCAGCAATGACGTTAACTTTTTCCATAACAAAACTCCTATCATGTCTGAGTTTATACATAATTTTTTTTAATATGTTTTAATATATTATTTATTATTAATAATTTTCGTCTGTAAAAACTTTTTTTGCGCAAAAATTAAGGCGTAATACATTTTTGTATTAATATTTTCTTTTTTTTAATTTTAATAATATTAATAAATATGTATGTATGTATAGTAAATGGGGTTGTTTATTTTATTAAATTTAAGATTTATTTCATTGCTGCCATGGTTGTTCATTCACTTTTTCTCGTATGTGTAACAGAAGTACTTTTTTTTGAAGGAAAATTGTTTTTGATTTGTTATGGTTTAATAAATAAAAAAAAAATAAAAATTATGATATTGGTTTATGATATTTCAATTAAAGCGTCTGTCTGTGTTGCATATGTACGTTAATGAAAAGAAAACATTTCATTGTAAAACAATTTTCAATGCTCAGTTTATGGCTCATATCAGGGTAATTTTAAATGAAAGTGAAGCCAAAAATTATGGCTTTTCGATATATATATTTTTTGGTTGGTATTGATAATATAAGATTATCATTCAATTTGTAACGCCTTTAAATATTAATGTGAAAAATTATTTTTCAATTTTAGAGCAGGAAATTTAAAAATATACCTATTTCATTTGTAAATGATTGGTTTAGTGGTCTTTTTTTATAGTTTTTTATGCATAAAAATGCATGAAATTTAATTAGTATAATTTTGTTGTGTAATAGTGTAATAATATTGTAGTAAAATTTAAATCAAGGTTTTTAACCTCTTTAATAAGTATATAAGTTTGGGATGTCATTCGGATTATCTATAGCTGACAAATAAGTTATACTAAGAACTTTTAAGCTTGCTTAAGTATAGATATAGATAAATCTTGTACAACTATTATATCATCGAATAAACAGGTTTTTATAAGATATATTCAGAAGCACCATATACAGACTTAAAAACATGTAGGTAATCATCCCTGATGACATTGCATGTTCTATGATTGTAACAATAGAAATTTGAGAAGAATATAAAGTGATTAGCTGTAGTTGCAGTATATTAGTTCAAACTTCATTGTATATGTCCACTAAAGACTCTATGAAAGGTGTGCACAACATGATCAATAGAGGATATTTTACTTAAGATCTGATTTTTCATACATATACATAACATTCGAAAAATCTAACTCGTCCAGGCGAGATAATAATATAGCATTGTACTAAATCCGAAATTGTGGACCACATCATAGTCGAGACGCTATAGGTAAAACCAGACTATATTCAACTCTATCTTTCCACCTACCTCTCTACATATTTATCTATCCCTCTATCTATCTATCTATCTATCTATCTATCTATCTATCTATCTATCTATCTATCTATCTATCTATCTATCTATCTATCCATCTATCCATCCATCTATCTATCTATCTATCTATCTATCTATCTATCTATCTATCTATCTATCTATCTATCTATCTATCTATCTATCTATCTATCTATCTATCTATCTATCTATCTATCTATCTATCTATCTATCTATCTATCTATCTATTAAATGATCAAGAGTACATTTCAGAAGTTAACTAAAGTGTGGACTTAAATTCCGCAAATATATTTACATATTTTGGACTTTAAATGTTGCCAACTAGCAAACACAGTTGCATAATAGGCTTTTAATACTACAAAGTCATGTAACATGTTCACTTTTAATATTTCAATTAGTTACGAATGACTCGACTAAAACTTTGCACTGCCCATTTTTTAAAATAATTGTTTTTCTTTAACTAAATTTCCAATTAAACTTTAACCTCAAAAATTATTAATACCATTAATTTGAATTTTCAAAACTTTTAAATTGTTTTCATTTTTTTTTTTTACTTTTGACACACCTTTTTGATTACTTGGGAATCGAGACTAAAACCTACACATAAAAATGCATATAGGGACAAACTTTTAAGCTCACATTAACTAACATTTAATATACTCACATACAAGTGTTGAAACATATGAATATCAAGTAACATACATAAACATAGTGTAACTTTTGTAAAGTCATATATAAAGGTGTCAATACAAAACACAAATTTAATTCTTAAAACTTACGCACCCATTTATCACAACAACAACAAAAAAAACATAAAGAAGACTACGACGAAGAAGTAAAATGTAATTGGAGACCCTAAACATTTACCAACAATCAAGAAAGTTCCATAACTAAGCAACCCACGCAGAGCATGAAAACAAAATAAAATAAAAGACAATCCTTAAATTAAAGTACAAGTGTTTTTCTGATTCCAAAACTTACTAAACATGTACAACTCCTCGACTAGTAATTTAAAACCTTTAATAGGTTTTTAGATATTTTTTTATAAATAAACTATGCAACATAAATTTTAATAAATCTTTTAATTTTCAGAAATAATGCTTTACTAAAACATTTACAAAGCGGACAAAACAACCACCCATTTGCAACTGAAGCTGGGAAAACTTCATCCCATAATAATTACTATAACAACAAAGTAAATGTAGAGGATGACATTATCTTACTATTGACGGCAGAACAAAATTTAATACAATTTTTAAGTTGGGCTCTGAATGAACTCTATTCATATGGTAAGTTTTCAAATATAACGGATAATGGAGCTGACTCTTATCATCCGGGTATGTATATGTGGAAGAAATTAAATCTATCTGGTCGCCTAGAACCACCACTGCTAGTTGATGAACCCCGGTATGTGATTGTACGACGAGAATATGATCAGAGTGATGATGAAAATGATTATAAGAGAGGTGAGTGATAAATGTTGTGATGAAATTATGATTTTTATTATTATTTCAGTTAAAAGTTTTATAATATTTAATAAAACTTCTTTGTACAAAAAAAGTTGCACAAAAAGCTGTGCTATATAACTGAAATCATTTTAAATTAATTAATCGTATATACAATTGTGTAACAACTAAATAACTTTAAATTTTGCAGAAGCTTTAAGAAAGTTTTTTAAAACCTTAAAAAAAACTGTTTCAAAGCCTTTCAAGAACTTTTATAAACTATTTTGCTTCTTTACATCTCATAACAAGATACAAGAATCTCGTAGTTGTTTTACATAAATTATATCTTTTAAATCAATGTAAAGCTATGTAAATGCTTTTTCATGTACAAATTGCAAAAAGCTTTCAAAAGCTGTATTACATTTATAAATGCAAAGCTTTCTGTTATTCGCATCAATTTTGCTTTCTATCTAAATGTTTTACATGTAAAAAATAATTAAAATTCTCCGATTTATTGTCATATACATTTCAAATAATTTGCAGTTTAAACGTATTTTATTGTTCTACTATTTAGTCTCTAACACTTCAATTTTATTGTCATTTTTTATGTTTTGACCAACTTTGACAGGTTTAAATTATGGTGAAGATCCATTTATACCGCCTAGAGGACGTAAACATAATTTACCAGATCTAGATTCATTGTTGCATCGTTATGAGACATTTGTGCCGAATCGTGGACGACGTGATAAAATCAAAGACATTTTTAAATATGATGATCTCTTCTATCCAAATCGTGGCAAAAGACAAATGACTACTGCAGTCAATGACAACGGCGGCGTTATAGATGAAAGAAACGCGGACGACAATGACATCGAAACTATTGAGGCAGGTAATGAACGACATGAAATGCAACAACATCCTTTGTTGTCAAATGAACTGATGGAATATATAGAAAATTTAATGGCGAAAATGAAGAGAAAATTACAGCCAGATACCGATGACAACAACAACAAAAATGATGATGAAAAACTTGCAAATAGTTTTGATGAAATGTTCAACAGAAATGAGCCGACAACAAGAATGTCAACCACATTTCAACAAGCATCACCAGCAGCAGCATCAGCAAGAGTAGTAGCAAATTCAGCATCACCATCATTATTGAAAAAACGTTTTAAATCAATGATCAATATTTTACACAATCGTAAACAACAGCAGCAGCGTCATCATCAACAACCAAATCATTACTACAACAACAACAATAACAGACGTCAATGGTGGAAAAGATATACGAAAAAAGCTAAAACATCTACTACACGACCAACAAATAACAATGTTAGACCAACAATGCCAACAATACGATCGCCTACATTGGATACAAATAGATTACAGACAACTTTAAGATCAATGTCACCTTTACAACAACTAACACAAATATATCAAGAAAAACATCAGCAACAACAACAACCAGACCTTTCTCCACCTTATATGAAACTAGCTAGTAAATTTATGTGGCAGCAACAACAAAACTTATTGAAATCATTAGCTCAACAATTTGATCCTTTGTCTTGGCATAAATTACAATTGTTGCTACAACAACAACAGCAGCAGCAACAATATCAACATCACCATCATCAACCATTATTGACAATGCGACATCCACGTTTGACAGCCTTGCAACACTTGCCCGCAATACAACAGTACCAACAACCCCAAATGCAACGCCTGGCAACGCCTCAAGAGACACAATTAAAGTATTCATACGATCAACTAGATAATGATATAACTAATGATCTTGATAATTTCTATAATAAGGATATAGATTAAACTAAACGAAACGAGACTAATCAAAAAGACTATGGAAACTAACAACTAAACTATATAGCCAATGATATACTATTTATATGTTTAAAGATTTTTGTCAAATGATAAGATATT
The DNA here is from genome assembly GCF_022045245.1 of Lucilia cuprina. NCBI lineage: Eukaryota > Metazoa > Arthropoda > Insecta > Diptera > Calliphoridae > Lucilia > Lucilia cuprina. The sequence continues at coordinate 30,464,886 of NC_060952.1, forward strand.
TTTTGATTTTCTTTAGAAATGGCACTCATTGTTAAAGTTAATTAAGTTGAAGATAGAAATGTTTTAATTTAGTTGAATGAGAATTTGATGGTTTTGGATATTGTGTTGTTATTTAATTATTTTTTTTATAAATTTATTTAGTGTATATGTGTATATAATTAATAAGTAAAAATATTGATATTAAAAATAATAAATATAAAATAATAAAGTTTATGAAGCAAACTGATTTAAAAGAAATCAACAAAAATTAAAAACTTTTTTGTTTTAAATTAGTAGATCATTTATAAAATACAAAATTTAATATAAGACCATAATAGGTTTTAGTCCTTACAACTGAAATATTTAAAATCGGGAGTAGGTATAGACTAGTCTAGGTCATAGACTTATCAATAGTTGAGGTCAAGACGAGGCACGGATCCACGGGGGGAAGGGAAATTTACCACCCAACCGTAAATTTTTCATACAAAATATGCAAATAAGTAATAAAAGAAAATAAGTGAAAAAATCAAAAGTTCTCCCCCAAACACTCGAGCTGGATCCGCGGCTGGTCAAGACTATAGATAATCAATGGTCAAGAAATTAGTTTAAACTATAGTCGAGAGTCTAAAGTTTCGACTATAAACTATAAATTGGTCTAAAGAACCTTTGCCCAAAGGGAAATTCATACTCCCCCTAGTGACCCTTTAAAAACTGATAGATGACTGGGTTTTAAACGAAACGGAATTCTCAAATATCAAATATCCCCACAATATCGAGCATTTTCTGCCTATTAGTGCATTGTATGGTTAGACACACATATATCGGAACATATGGGCTACCCACGCTACAGCTCATGTAGAAGCTGTTTAAAGGAAGAAAAAGAGGAATCGGTACAGCACCTACTTTGTGACAGCCTTACTGCTCAATCTTTGTAGAACTCTTTTCCATGATCTGGACTGTCTCAGAGATGCAGCAAACAAGATTGGTTTTATCCGAAAAATATCGGCTGGTTTTCACGGAAACCGCAAGAACCAAATAGTCAATGAAATTGGTAGCACAATGGGCCACTAGGTCACCGAGTGAACGAGCTACCCACGTAACACAGCCTACATTGGTCTAGACTCTAGAGTATTGACTATAGTTTAGACTCTAGGCCATAAATAGGTCTATAGTTGAGACCATCTAGAATCGAGAGTGAAAACTACGGTAAATACTATTATTGACAAAAATATATGTTATATTCGAGACTATTGGATTATTTATTTGAAAAATTGTAATGACGATATTATAGAGTAATGTTCCCACTTTATTGTGATTGAGACTATACAGCTAGATATAGTCAAAACTATAGACTATTTCGTATTTATAGGCAGGACTAGTTTAATAAACAGTCAAGATTACAGACAAATCGATAGTCGAAACTATTGTCAAGAATATAGACAAATTTATAGTTGAGAAATGTCTCTAGCAACATGTTGCAAAACAAAATATTTATGTAGGCAACATGTTTATAGCAAAATTTTCAACAAGTCTCTAATTTTTATATTCAAAACCTTTAATTACAAAATAGCTAATAACTATATTATTGCAATAAATTTAAATTTATTTCAAACTTTGCCAAAAGTAGTTAGCATTAGTTTTCGATTATATGTATTGGAAACATGTTGAGAAACAAAAATTTTATAACTTCAAATTTCCCCCCATTAAATTCCATAAATAATATTGCTAATGACAAAACAAATTTATTTTAAAATGTTTAAACAATTTCAACCACAAAATAAATATGTAATTTTTAATTTTTTTAAAAACATGTTGCCATTAACACATTAATCTATAACATTTTTTTAAAACTATTTTATATTGCAACAACATTTTTTTTTATAATCTACATATCACAAAAGATCGCGTTTCAAAAATGTATAGTTAAAATTGTAATTTTAAACTTTGCGTGTTAATAGTCATCTCAACAATTTAGCAAAAAGTAACAGACAATTTAAAGCCAGGAATATTGAAAAAGTGAATATGAATTATTTGACATTGACATTGACCAAAAATACATCAATATATTATATATCACGGAGAGGTTAATAACATTACAGACAGACTAATATAGCGTGAGTCTAATTTTGTGGCGTGGTGTTAAACATGAACAAACAAGACAAGAGGAGTAGAAACAAAAAAAAACGATTATTAAAATCAAAATATTATGAATATGGTTTATATGAATGGTTATTAAAACACTGAAGGTCATTTTAAAGATGTTAAACAGAAACATATTTAACAAGTACTACAAACTGTCCAACTGACACATTGAGTAGACGATCAACTTAAACAAATTGGTCTAAAACATACAAGTAGTTCTTATGTATGTTTATTGCTTAAGACAACAATTGAATTTTAATTTTCAGATTATGATTTCTATGAGAGCACTTGAAATTGTTAAAAATAATTTAAATATTTTGATTTGTTAAACAAAACAAGAAGAAGAAGACCTACATATATAGAGCACTTAATGTTTGAATTTTTATAAGTCAATGGACTTTTAAAATATAGACAAAAATAGTTTTGGTTTTTGTTGCTGAAGTTTTCTATTTTGTTGACATTTGCTGTTTAAGAAAATGACAGCAAATTACAAGTAACACACAAGACATGAACAATATGGTGGTGTTATTAGTAATGTTTATTGGTTTGGATGGCACAATAGAAAAAAAATTGCTAGAATGTGGGTTAACATGTTGAAGTTAAATATTTGAAAAATGTGACAAGTTGTGTGTGAAGTTAAAATTGTTGTAAGGAATGTAGCTTATAGTCATAGATATTTAAGGGGAACTTTGGAAAATACAATGTAACAACTTTTAAAGTTAACATTTATATCTTAACATAATTTTGATAATAAGGGTTTTCATTTAAACGTTCAAAACCTGTGCATGTTTCTATTCTAGCAATTGACTTGTATTGAAATTGATTTGCACAACCCTTATAAGTTTGAGCGACTATTTAGACTGGCAAACTTGCGCAAACACATTGTGCAATTAATAAATCCGTTTGCTATTGTTCACTTTTGAATTTATGAACTTGAATATTCACATTTTAAACATATTAGTAAATTTTTTTATTAAAATAATTTATTTATAATTTTTTGATTTTGTTTGACAATGTATTTAAGTGTTTATAAATATTGTAATTGAACAGAATTTGAACAGGGATTTCATGAAACAAGTCCACTTGCACAAATGAGAAACTTAAGCGTTTAAATGAAAACCCTTAATAATTTTTTAAAACGAATTTGAACTAGGGTTCTATAAATCGACTTTCGAATAATCGAACAATGGACTTTTTGTCGAAAAAAATTGAAGTCGACTACTTTGTTCTAAAAAGGTCGAAAAGTCGCTTTGTAAAAGTCCAAAAGTCGAATTTGTAAATAAAAGTCGAAAAGTCGAGAAATGTCGAAAAGTCGAAAACTCGAAAATAGTAGAAAGAAATGTTAAATATAGTCGAAAATTTTAAAAAAGTGAAAAAAGTCAAAAACTCTAAAATAGTCAGAAAAAGTCAAAAAAAGTAAAAAAATTAGTCGAAAATAGTCAAAAAGTCGTAAAATGTCGAAGAGTCCAAAATAGTCGGAAAAACTTGAAAATAGTAGAAAAATGTCAAAAATAGTCGAATATTTTAAAAAAGTGGAAAAAACTCGAAAATAGTAAAAAAAATGTTAAAAATAGTCGAAAACTTAAAAAAATTCAAAAAAAAACAAAAACTTTAATATAGTCGGAAAAAATCGAAAAAAGTAAAAAAATTTCGAAAATAGTCAAAAAGTCGAAAAGCCGTAAAGTCGGAAAAACTCGAAAATAGTAGAAAAAAAGTCAAAAATAAGTCGAACATTTAAAAAAAGTGGAAAAAATGACAAAAAGTCGAAAAAGTAAAAAAAAGTCGACTATTTCTAAAATACTAAAAGTCGATTTTTTACTAAATGAAAAAAGTCGAAAAATCGACTTTGCATGAAATGCAAAAAGTCGACTTTTCGTTTCAACTATAGAACCCTAATTTTAACAAATTCTTTTTAGGGACCGATTTCGCCTAATTTTAATTGCAAACTTCTTGAAAGTTTTTCTGATCGAATTATGGAAGATTTAGGAAATCGATTTTAACAAACATGCGAGCAGACAGACGGACAGGCAAACAGACAGACAGACAGACAGACAGACAAAGGCAAACTTATATGGATATACCCTTCTCAAGAAGGTAAAGGGTATAAAAAATATTAAGAGATTTTTATAAAACTTATGTCATGACGTAAATTATTTTTGTTAAAACATAAAAAATTTTGTAAAATTTATGTCATAAGAAAAAAATTTTACAATATTTTACAAAATTTATATAACAAATAATATAAAATGTTTAAACACGCTGACATATGTTATTACATGTTTACAACGTAATAAATCTAAAATATTTTCAATAAGTAAACATTAATAAGAAAAAAATTCACACTAAAACATTATTAGTTAAGCATATGTTAAAAATTTCTATTCAAAATCTTATGAAAATAACTTCAAAACTAAATGCTCTTAATCTTTGACAATGTTTCTTCTCCAACGATACCCTTTCGTAATACATGTCATTTAATTTATAGCTAAACAAACATACTTAGACCACAAGATATAAACATTTTTGGGTTTGTCGAAACTTAGCTTACGTTTGTTGTCACTTTCATTGGCCAAAAACATAAAACTGTCAAATGAAAGTACAAGTGCTACTTCAAAAAAAAATAGAAAAAAAGCATATAGCAGCAGCACATGACATGCATGAAAGGCTAAAATAGTGATAGAGACCAGCAGCAGCAACATGTTGCTTAACATTTCTTTTCATTACGTTGTCTAGATAGGTAGACAAGGCTGCAGCAATCTTTTTTGCATGTGTGCAAAAGTCAATTTTAGTTGAATGACCAATTTTTATTTTCGTTTTTTTTTTTTGTAAAAGACATGTCGAGAAAATCAACGCAATGTCAACAAAATTTCAGTTGCTGCCATGATTGTATTTTGCCATTTAGTATTTTTTAACTATTTAAATCCTGGTATTCATTTGCAATTTAGTGGTCATTGCTTTGTTAGTTTTTTATATTTGGATTTTTTTTTTTCAAGTTAATACTTTTAGTTTGTTTTCTTATGGTCATATTTTTATTTGGTATTTTTGTCTTATTGTCAAGACTAATTGTCTGGAGTATTGTCATGTATGGTTTGACAAAAAAAAAATAAATAAAATATATAAAACAGATTTCCTAGAAATATACATATATTTTAAATGGTTTCATTTTAGTTAAGTTCATTTTTATTTACTTTCATTAAATTAAATTGCCTTATTGTCAAGTTTTGTTTAAAATAAAATTCAATATTAAATTAAATGTCAATTTGCTTTAGGAAAAATATTGTTTAAGATTCCGCTTCCCGTTAAAATAACTGTCAAACTCAATTAAGAAACTTTGTAAATGTTTTTTTTTTTTTCGTGTTATATGAGAACTAGTTGAAAATTGTGGCAAAAGTTTTTTGTAAATTTGTAAGCAAGTGTTGAGATTAAAATTTAAGAAAGTACTTTCAGAGGAATTACATTATTCTAGAAATAAGAACTAATAGTTTATTTTAAACATCTCGGTAAGAAATCACCAGTTCTATTATTTAAATATTGAATTGTTTTGATATTTATTAAGAAATTCTTTAAAAATAGTTCTGAAGTTTTAAATAAAAAAATAAAAATCAAAGACTTTTTTTAAACGCTTCCACAGAACCAGTTCTAGAATGGCTTATTGGATTATGAGACATTGAATTGAAATGCCAAATGTATGGTGTATTCGTTTGACGACAAAAAACAAAAATAATAGAATTCATGTGAACGACTATACAATCTATAGAACCCGTTCCATGAAAAATAATTGAAACAAAAGTTAATACCAAGTTCTAGAGCTAATTCAGATCCTTGAAAATTAACATTTTTAATAGGTGATGTGTTCATTATCCAAATATACCCTAGAATGAGTTTCAGAGTTGAAAACTTTAAACAGTATCCAGTACCAAGGAGACCAATTGAAACAAAAAGTCATCAGACTTAAATGAATGCCAAAGTGCTGGTCTTTTTCAACCACTGGGTGAGCAGATGGCAATTTTCGTTGCTTTTGCTTTGCTCAAGTACACGAGCAATACAATGTCTTGCCATAATAGCCCCTTTGGGTAATGACAGTTATCATGAGTCTAGTTCAATTTTACCTCTACGAAAGAGTTGGCAATAACTGGTTAGAACCGATAGAAGGGGCGGAACCAAAATCAGGTAAACACAACCCATTAATGCTATGAGGAATGTCATGTACCTACAAACATTATCACCCCAGTTCATTCATGGACCTCTTTAAGTCCAACAATCTCACTTCTGCGATGTCTTCTATTATTTCGGCAATAGCACCTAGGGGACGTAATTGGTGGTTCGAACACGCAGTTCTATATTAATTTAACAGACTCATTTCAGTGACCACAAGGACCCACTGCGATAAGTAGAACAAGTTTAGAGTAAACCCCAACACAAAAAATCGCAGATAAATTAAAGATTACTCATTCCTTCCTCGACAAATACAACTCAGGATCCCTCTCGTCTATCAGATGATACAAGTATCCGATGGTATATCTCATGTAAAGATTGCATTATCAATTCAATTCCAAAATTTTATTAATCCATAACCTTGACCTGTGGTTTGTACCGCTTCTAGAAACTAGGTGAAACTTATGCCGAAAATTTATATTTCATTGTGTATCAATCTATTAACAATTAACTAAACAATCCCTTTCCGTGAATTTGGGTTTAAATCACAGCAACTATTTTGATGCTAAAGGAACCGCCCAGGAAAATGACCCGTAGTACCAGATTATTAGGTCCTTTGGTTCGACCCCATGTCATTCCAAGGAAAGACCGAGGATACATTTGACATTATCAGTTTATTGTCTGGTTAGAGGTACTGGTAGCACCTCTTTACCCCGGATTGCAATACACAAAGATGAGGGGGTTTTATTAAGGAAACATGCCCCGGGGGTATGGGAGTACATTAGTCTAAACTTTCAAACATATGTTCAAAGCATATGTTCTATAACTAACAAAATTTCTCTTATAAAACTTTTGCAACATTTACAATTACTGCCATAAATTTAGTATTATCTTCCATATCAACAAGAATGTTGCAAGTAAATATTTTTCATAAATTAAAACAGAAAACTTGTTTTTAAGTTAGAAAATCTTCGCTAAACAAATAATTTATAATTCTAGATAGCACAAAAAAAATAACAAAAACACTTAATAAATTCTTAATGATTTTTTGCTTAAACATTAAGCAACAATGTTGCATAAATATTTAGATACAAAAAAAGATTAGCAGACACATTATTTATCTTAGAAGATTGAACAAAAAAAAAACATAAACATGATAGAAAAATGTTGATAAATTGAGATTTCATATTACAGTTGATTATAAAAAAGAAAAAAATATATATTAATAAAAACATTTAATTTGAAAGTCTTAAGTGTTTGATGATCTCTTACCTAAACAGAAAATAATGTAACAACATTAATAAAGCCATGTCATGTCATAGGAATAAAAAAATCATATTATATATTATAAATATTTTATACTTGATCAAATGAAAAACGAAAGTTTATCAACAACAAATCATTGACAAAAGACTGTTGTTGTTTTGTTGTGAACGCTTTGATTACTCTTGACTCTGGCTTTTGATCAACCATTGAGTAAGATCATTCGAGGAGCCAGAGCATCGTCATTCAGCCATCATTTTTATTACATTATTAACAACAACTTAATGTGAAAAAGTAATGAATGAAAAAAAAGTTTATATATAAAAAGTTCATTTACCGCTGTCAATGTTAGCAAAGATTGTTGTTGTTTTTTTTTTTTTGTACATTTTGCTGCAATTATAGCTACTGCAAAATGCTACTGCTAATGCCACTGATTGCTGCTGCTATTGTAGTTGTTTGTATGTTAAAAGCTTAAGCTTTATTTTAATATTTTCATATAAATTTATATACAATTAATGAGTGACGTTGAATCTGTGGTGGCTGGTTAATGACTTAAAACAACAACAACAAAAAAGTACTTATAAGAAACAAGATTATATACTGGAGTTAAGGAAATGTAAAGCACTTTGCGTCCACAAGTCTATTAAAATATAAATGTTTTTTTTTTTTTTTTTTTTGTTTTCTCAAGAACAGACATTTAGTTACTAAAAGTGTTGAAATACAAGAAAAAATACATATGTATTTATAAACAGAGGTGAATAGCTAGGGAGTTCTTACTACATTCTCATATCCTTTAAATTAATAGCAGCATTGAGTTTTGTATTATTTTTTAATTACAATAGATATATTGATAAATTTGATCTCCAAATTGAAAATAGAAATATTTTATAAAAATTAGAAAATTAATTTTTCTAGTGAGCAAGTGATCACCCTAAAGTCTTCATAATGAATAAATTTTCAATAGAAAACAAGTCTTTCCAATAAAAAATTTTCTGTAGGAACCAAGTCTTCATAATGAATAAATTTTCTATTGAAACAAGTCTTCATACTGAAGAAATTTTCTATAGAAAACTAGTCTTCATAATGAAGAAATTTTCTATAGAAAACTAGTCTTCATAATGAAGAAATTTTCTATAGAAAACTAGTCTTCATAATGAAGAAATTTTCTATAGAAAACTAGTCTTCATAATGAAGAAATTTTCTATAGAAAACTAGTCTTCATAATGAAGAAATTTTCTATAGAAAACTAGTCTTCATAATGAAGAAATTTTCTACAGAAAACTAGTCTTCATAATGAAGAAATTTTCTACAGAAAACTAGTCTTCATAATGAAGAAATTTTCTATAGAAAACTAGACTTCATAATGACTAGATTTTCTATTGAAAAATAGTCTTTAAAATTAAGAAATTTTCTAAAATATGAAAACTAATTTACTAATTATGTTCAACATGTTGCAGCAACATATAGTTAAATTCAAAATTTAAACTGAACTATTAAAATAGTTGTTCAGTTAAACAGTGATGAATACCCCTAATAAATGCTGACAATTGCAGTTTCTGTTTGCCACAATGACTAACATGTTGTGTATGATGATAACACGTAATGAGTTTTATATTAAAAGCAATTGTTTGTGGCATTGGTTGTGGTGCTGTATATTTGTATTATACTGTCTGTCTGTCCGTCTGTTGTTGGCAGCTTCTGCAGCAATTGTTGTTTATTTATTATAAATGACGTTATCAGATTTTTAACACTTTCATTACTTAATGTGTATATAGTTACTTAAAATTGTTCACAGCACTAATGAAGCCTGCAACAAAAAAATCTTTATTATTATTATTTTTGCAAAGGAAAATTGTTCAACTCGTTCACACTTTCGCAATCCTTATCAGTTGAATATAATCTGTGAAAAGTAAGGAAAAAATCCAATGACTTGTTTTCGTTTATTTTCGAGAGGATTTCAAGCGTTAATTGTAATTTCCTTTAGCTTTATATGAAGACAGACAGACAGAAAAAAACTTAAGTGATATATAAATGTTTATGTATCATCACATATTGTCAGTTTTGTATGCATTTTGTATGGAAGTTTTTTTTCTTCTTCTTGTTGTTTATCGTGTATGTTGTTTGTTTGTATCGTTTTTAAAGCGTTTTCAGTTTACACGTCTCTTTTATGGCATTTTAAATGCCGCCATAAATGTTGCATATTACTGCAATTTTTTCACTTAAATATATTCATTCTTTTTTTTGTGCAGTTGGTACACATATGAGGAGTTTTTTTGTTTTGTTTAGTTTGCAAACAATTGTACAAATTCGCATGTAGGTTTTCTTATGTTGCAGTCGTGTTTTTTTCTTTGCCAGCAACTTTTGTGTTGCAGTGATTATTTGTTTTTTTGTTGGTGTGAGGAGGAGATGTAAAATGTTGTTTACTGTTGATTGCTTATATTAATACGCCTACAATTCTATTTATTTGCCATAAATAGTGGCATTTGCATGTATATTTTATTAAAAAGTATTGTGATTTTTTTTAGGGTGCAGCAGCAGTTGTTAAGAAATTAAGAAAAAGTGTTTGGTTATTTTTTTCTGATTTCTGTTTGTTGTGCTTTGTCTTTAAATTATGCCACCAGTAAAAATTTTGTCATAGAAATTGTAATTGTATGTTGGATGTATTGCCTTCAATTTGAAAACAATTACAAGTTTTATTATTAGCAACATATAATAAAGCATAGAGCTTGAGCAACAAAAAGCAAAAAAAAACACTTTTAAGAAAAAGATGTTTATAAACAATTTTGATAGTCAATGTTTGTAAATATTGATAGTTATTAAAAATATTTAAAATACAAATACATACACTTAAAAAGTAAAGTTTTAATTCAGGAAACTTAACCTCAATACGATTTGATTTCTACATGTATTTAGAACGCATTATTACCAAGTTTCTTGCTTTAAAATTAAATAATATTTTATAGAGAAATAGTCTTTAAAATGACAAAATTTTCTGTAGAAAAATAGTCTTCAGAATTAAGATTTTTTTATAGAAAATTTGTCTTCCAAATGAATAAATATCCCTAAGAAAGTTTGTATTCAAAATGACGAATTTTTTTCTAAAGAAAATTAGTTTTCAATATAAAGAAATTTTGCTTAGTCTTCAAAATGAGTAAATTTTCTATAGAATTTTAGTCTTTAAAATAAAGAAATTTTTTATAGAATAATAGTCTTCAAAATGAAGAAATATCCTATAGAAAATTAGTCTTCAAAATGAGAAAATTAGTCTACAAAATGAAGAAATTTTCTATAGAATTTTTGTATTCAAAATGAGAAAATTTTCAATAGAAAATTAGTCTTTAAAATCAGGAAATTTTCTTTAGCAAATTAGTCTTCAAAATGAAAAAAATTTCTATAGAATATTAGTCTTCAAAATGAACAAATTTTCTATAGAAAATTAGTTTTCTAAATGAAGAAATTTTCTATAGAAAATTAGTCTTCAATATAAAGAATATTTTGATAAAAAATTTGTCTTCAAAATTTAAAAAATTTCTATAGAACATTAGTCTTCAAATTGAGGAAATTTTCTATAGAAAACTAGTCTTCAAATTGAGGAAATTTTCTATAGATAATTAGTCTTCAAAATGAAGAATTTTTCTATAGAAAATAATTCTTTAAAATGAACAAATTTTCTATAGAAAATTAGTCTTCAAAATAAGGAAATTTTCTATAGAAAGTTAGTCATCAAAATGCGGATTTTTTCCATAAAAAATTAGTTTTTAATATGAAGACATTTTCTTGAGAAAATTAGTTTCACAATGAAGATATTTTCTAGAGAAAATTAGTTTTACAATGAAGAAATTTTCAAAAAATTATAAAAATTTTGAAAAAAAAGCTTGATTTGAATCTTTTATCATTAGATTAAAACTTTCACGCAAAAAACTAAATTTGTGAGCTTTTTATGAATATGACTTCACCGCACACTTTATTCTGATGTATATCGATCATTTTTGAAGAAAAATGAAAAAGTCTTTTTGAAGAATATAGCAGGATATTATCATTTTTAGCATAAATTCTAAAAAAAAGAAAAATTTCTTGGGAAATAATCATTTATTGAAGATGTGAACTCAAAATAACGTTCTAAATCAAGAAAATCGTAAAAAAATCTTGGTACACTGGTGCCTCGTATACTTGAGATATTTAATACAGCAAAACTGGTGCATATCAACTCGGAGAAAGAAAATATTTGTCCCGCTATAAAGTTCCGTAGAAGAAGTGACAGAACTACGAAGATCAAGACATGCAATATACCTCATTTCATCATGTAAACTATTCTCTAGCTATTTGCATATGAGATTCTGTATCCTAGGTCAGTAGCAAATCTTATGCTCGATCGATTCTATTTCCTTCTCTACAATATTTCAGATTATTAAATATGAAACAAAATTTTCCGCAACATGTTGCCTTAAACATAAATTAAATTTAAGTTGAAAATTTCATATTTTCTATCACACACAAAAAAAATTATATTTCACTACTGGTTTATGTATAAAGCTTTTTATTATCACTATTAAAAGCTAAGTTACGCAGTCAACCTGTCTAATGCAATTTCTTTCGAGTTTTCCAACATAATGACATCGTAAATCTATAAAAAACATTTTTGAAATTATTTACAATTATTTGTCAACTAATCTCTTAAATAATATTTGTTAACAATTTATGGAAACTTTTAACGCAATTTTGTTAAAGTTTATCACCCACAATAATAATCGGCATGGGCGAAAAAAAATATCATATAAATTGAGTAAAAATATAAGTAGTAGAAAAAGCTGCGAATGAAACCCACCGCGCGCCATAGCAAACAGTTGAAATGTAATGAAATCTTTGAAAACATTTAAACTGCGTATACACACTCTTGTTGTAATAGTAAACTGACTATTTTAGACACAAAAAAATGAAAAAGAAAATCGGCTTAAACAAGGTATTAACAAACGTTGTACGAAGTACATACATACATATGTATGTTTAAAAATGACACCAAATGACAAAACTACTAGTTGCAAAACAGACAGACAGACAGACACACGTACACACAGGGGGGGACATAGTAAACAATTTTTTTTTTCACTTACATGTTTTTATTTGTAATATTTTGCATATAGAAAAAAAAATCGAATAAATATTGTAAAAAAATATTGTTATTAAAAAAAAAGAAATTTATACAAGTTGATATTTTATGAGCGCATTACCCTCAAATGCGTAAGAGTTTTATGGCAAAAAGTACGCTCAGAGAAAGAAGGTTAGTAGAAGAAAATATTTCTATGCAAAATATGTTTTTAAGAGATTTTGTTAAGCTACGTATACACGTTTGTTAGATCTTACAAGATTGTCAGAAAAAATTTTCAGAAATAACTAACAATAATAATAACTTACTTACAATTTTTGTTTTGAAAAATAGTCAGAAATGGTTTTTCTGACAACAAAAATTTTATATTCACACGATTGTTAGACATTTTATAAAGATCTTAAAACAAATAAGTAAGAGTGTAAGAGTTTTATGGCAAAAAGTACGCTCAGAGAAAGAAGGTTAGTGGAACAAAATGTTTATATGTAAAATAAGTTTTTAAGAGATTTTGTTAAGCTACGTATACACGTTTGTTAGATCTTACAAGGTTGTCAGAAAAAAAATGTTCAGAAAATATCTTATAACTTTGTCAACTTACAATTTTTGTTTTGGAAAATAGTCAGAAATGCCTTTTCTGACAACAAAAATTGTATATTTTCATGATTGTTTGACATTTTCTTAACAATGTTGTAAGATCTTACAACAAATAAGTTTTTAAGAGATTTTCTTAAGCAATTTATACACATTTGTTAGAACTTACAAGGTTGTCAGAAAAATGTTCAGAAAATGTCTAATAACTGGGTAAACTTACAATTTTTGTCTTGGAAAATAGTTAGAAATAGTTTTTCTGACTACAAAAATTGTATATTCACACGATTGTTTGACATTTTCTGAACAATATTGTAAGATCTAACAGCAAATAAGTTTCTAAGAGATTTTGTTAAGCTACTTATAAACATTTGTTAGATCTTACAAGGTTGTCAGAAAAATGTTCACAAAATGTCTAATAACTGTGTCAACTTACAATTTTTGTGTAATGACGCTTAATTATCTTTTTCTTTGAGTGTTTACAAAAGCTGTAAAACGTTTAAAGAAAAAGAAATAATAAAACTTTAAATACGATCATGTTTATAAATTACATTTAATGAAATAACGCACCACTGTAAATGAATACGGCTGAAAAATAATGGGTGTCATCACCTTTTTCTATAAATACCAGAAATTATAATTGGTTTTTACAATATTGCGGAAAAGAAAGAAAAAAATCATCATAAACTTCACAGGGGAATCACATTAAGTCTAAACAAATTTTCTTTTTTTCTCTCTCTCTCTCTTTAAATCTGGTGAAAATAAAGAAAAATCTGAAAATAATTTATAAACTTAATAACTTTTTCCCTTTTACGCATAACTATTAACAAGAAAAAAGGAATTGCGAAAGTTTATTTCAAAAACCTCCACTTTTACAAAAAATTTCATTTGAAATTACAAATTTTGCTTTGTTTAAAACAGATTTTTAAATTTGTCATAAATTTTAGACACACAAAGAAAAACCTACACTCAACAAACAAATAAATGCTTAAAATTATTAGTTTTATTATGACAAATAGACGGTTATTATTATTTAAAATATTATTCATGTATTTTGGCATTAATACGTGAAGCACATGTAAAGTATAAGACACTTTTTTTATATACATTATTTATAAAAAAAGTTTGTTATTGTTTAAGTTCATTTAACTTAAACTATATAATTTGTTTAACTTTTAAAGACATTATAGAGTTAAAACATAAGTTGATTGACTTACTTTGATTATAATGAGTTTAAAGACCAAAATGGTCTAGATTTTAAAGTTTCAGATCTAAAACTATACAAAATTTTCATATTTTGTATGAAAGGTCTTTAACCTCTACTGTATCAATTCAATTTCTCAACAACAAAAAAATATATTTTAAATATTTTCACATTTCTTTGACAAAGGAAATTATAATGTTTTGTTAAAAAATTCTTCTAAAGAAAAATTTTCACACACATTCCAGTTAAAAAAATTGGAACATTACAGAAAAAAAATGCAATTTAACATTTTCCACATGTTTAACACAAGTGTTTTGATAACGCCAGCGATATGGTTAGAGTGACATGTGCAACATTTAAAGTTGCCAACATATGTTGCGTTCTAAACACAAAATGACAAAATAATAAAAAAATTTCTATAGAAAAAACTAATAATAAACAACAAAACAAAATTCTTTGACTTTATTTAAGGAGAAAAACAAAACAAGTGTAAAAAAAATAAATTGTAAAAAAAAGATTATATTGTTCACAACTGCCCACATATGGTTTGGAATGTCTAACAAAAAACTGGCGCCTAGAATTTTCAAATTCAAATATGTCTTTAAAGCTATAAAGGAAATGAAATTTAATTGAAATTTGAAGTTTTTTCTATAACTTCAAATTTTTTATTTGACTGTTATTGCATTAAATAAAAAGGTTTTTAGAAAAAAAAGGACTCAAATTGATTAAAATATGAAGAAATTTTCTTTAGAAAATTTATCTTCCAAATAAGAAATTACTCATCAAAATATGAAGAAATCTTCTGTAGAAAATTGATCTTGAAAATATAAAGAAATTTTCTGTAGAACATTGATCTTGAAAATATGAAGAAATTTTCTATAGAAAATTGCTCATCAAAATAAGAAGAAATTTTCTATAGAAAATTGCTCATTAAAATAAGAAGAAATTTTCTATAGAAAATTGCTCATTAATATAAGAAGAAATTTTCTATAGAAAATTGCTCATTAAAATAAGAAGAAATTTTCTATAGAAAATTGCTCATTAAAATAAGAAGAAATTTTCTATAGAAAATTGCTCATTAAAATAAGAAGAAATTTTCTATAGAAAACTGATCTTCAAAATAAGAAGAAATTTTCTATAGAATACTGATCTTCAAAATATGAAAAATTTATCTTCAAAATAAGAAATTGCTCATCAAAATATGAAGAAATCTTCTGTAGAAAATTGATCTTGGAAGTATGAAGAAATCTTCTGTAGAAAATTGATTTTGAAAATATGAAAAAATTTTCAATAATTTTTTTTTTTTTTTTCAAAATATAAAAAAAATTTTCTATAGAAAACTGATCTTGAAAATTTGAAGAAATCTTTTGTAGAAAATTGATCTTGGAAATATGAAGAATCTTCTGTAGAAAATTGATTTTGATAATATGAATAAATTTTCTTTAAAATATGAAGAAATCTTCTGTAGAAAATTGTTCTTGAAAATATGAGGAAATTTTCTATAGAAAATTTGTTCATCAAAATATGAACAAGTTTTCTATAGATAATTGCTCATCAAAATAAAAAGAAATTTTCTATAGAATACTGATCTTCAAAATATGAAGAAATTTTCTTTGGAAAATTTATCTTTAAAATAAGAAGAAAATTCTATAGAAAATTGCTCATCAAAATACAAAGAAATCTTCTGTGCAAAACTGATCTTAAAAATATGAAGAAAAATTCTGTAGAAAATTTATCTTGAAAATATGAAAAAATTTTCTTTAGAAAAATAATCTTTAAAATATAAAGAAAATTCTATAGAAAGTTGCTCATCAAAATATAAAGAAATCTTCTGTGCAAAAATATGAAGAAAAATTTTGTAGAAAATTTATCTTGAAAATATAAAGAAATTTTCTACAGAAAATTGCTCAGAAAAATATGAAGAAATTTTGCGTAGAAAATAGTTCTGGCTAATATGAAGAAATTTTTTTATAGAATATATTCTTCTTCATTATATAATGATCTTCAAAATATGAAGAAATTGTTTTTATAGAATAATGGATCTCTAAATATGAAGACATTTCCTAAAAAAAATTGTTCATATGAAGAAATTTTCTTTCTTCTTCATTATATAATGATCTTCAAAATATGAAGAAATTGTTTTTATAGAATAATGGATCTCTAAATATGAAGACATTTCCTAAAAAAAATTGTTCATATGAAGAAATTTTGAATGAAAATTGCTCATCAAAATGTGAAAAACATTTCTTTAGAAAATTGTTCATCAAAGAAGAAATATGCTATAGAATACTGATCTTCAAAATGTGAAAAAAATTTTCTTTACAAAATCGATTCTAAAAAAATTTTTTATAATTTTTTTTTTTTAATTTTTTTCTACAAAATTTCATCTTTAAAATATGTCTCTTTGCTTCTGTATTAAAAGTTTTTTCTTAAATATTAATAAAAGTAATAAAAAAAATTTTTCTTTGACTTACCTTAACACGTTCCAAATATTCCTGTAATTCAAAATATGGATCATCATCTTCATCGCCTTCCAAAGGTAAATTAGACAAATTGAGAGCTAAATCCAAATTATCTAAAGCAGCTAATTTGTTACGGCTGGTATTACTATCACGAGCTGTTTTTGCTAACCCTGTTGCTGTTAAAACGTGGTTACTTTTATCAATTGATGTGTCATTTGGTTGCTTATAAGCAGAAGACAACGTTGACGTACACAATAATGATGATGATGGTGATGGTGATGACTCTGATGATGGTTGTGTTGCAGCTGTTTTAGACAAGACATTATTACTTAAGATATTTTGTTGCTTATCAAGTGTCATGGTATTTGTTGCTGTTTCCAATGATGATGAAGAAGAAGATGATGATGATGTTGCTGGTGTCTCTTTATTGCTTCCGTATTTATTGGCAGCATTATGATTTGTAAGACTTTGACTGCAACGTGGTATAGTGGCAGCTGAACCAGGTTTAGAGGATTTTAATAATGATGTTGCAGACATAGAGGATGATGTTGACGTTGATAATGATGCTGCTTTTGCTGTAGCTGGTGATGATTTGTGGTTTAAATTGTCATTTGTGTCATCTTTTAATTCAACTGAGATTTGTTGTCTGCCATCAATTTCATCGTTTGAAAATAAAGACTGTTCTTTTGAAGCAGCTAATTTTTGACACATGTTACTAGAATTATTAATAATTATGGGCTGTTGACATGTCATGTTTTGTGTTAATAATAATTTCATAGGTTTATTGCACTGGTTTTTATGTTTAATAAAATTGTCATGTTGTTTGTGTATTTGCTCTGTAAAGATAAATAAAGCGTAAGCAAAAAAAGAAATATTAGTAAAATAAAATCAATTTTATGTTTTTTTGAAGTTGTTTTTTTGTTTTTTTTTGCAACCATTTATTTATCTAATAAACATGTCAGTTAATAATTTAGTTTTTTTTAGCATGTAGCTATTGTTGTTACTTCTAATATAATATTTTATAATCACGTTTTTGCGCTTTTCATTTACAATTGTCGCAATTACTAAAGTATTGTTGCACAAAAGTCTGTTACAATTAACCCCTTAAAGTAATGAGGTATTGACCAAGAGTTTTTGAAATAATTTAGTTCTGAAATAAGAATAAGAAAAGTTGCGCAACATGTTGCTAAGAATTTTATTTCACATGAATGAAATGAAATCATTAAATAAAGAGTAAAGATAATTTTTGTAATTTTTAGCCTGAATTAACGAAAATCTTTGTAATTTGAATAATATGAACGTACAACATTTTTTTAAGCTGTTGAAGGTAATATGTAACCAGCAACATGTTGCTAATAGGATTTTGGTTGCTTTATTCAAATTTGCCTTAAAATTTGAATGAGAATACAAATAGCATCTCTTGAAATATAGAAATTGAAATTTGTTACAAATTATACTTAAATTTCAAGATTGTAGAAGCAAATGTCTGCTAGCAACATGTTGCATATAATGTTTTAATATTTTTTTATAAATTAAAGTGTTTCCTATTTAAAGGGTTAATTCTAAGCTTGTTTATTTGCTCTTAGTTGACTTTTTCCCCCCATTTTAGTTGTTGTCATACACTGCGTGACTACAATTTTTTTTTGCATTTGTAATTTATATCTAACCATGTTGCAGTTTTTTTTTGCCTGCTCTTTCTCTCACTCACTTAATGTTGCTTTAGCATTATTGTTGTATTTCAATGTTTCAATGGTGTTACATTTGCATCTAAATATGTTTATGAATGTCTTGAAAATTATTGTTTATTTACTTGTATTGCTGGCAACAGTTGTTAGCCTTAGTTATTGTTAAATATTTTTTTATTTGTCTAAAATATTGCAGACATTTTAATAATTTTTTTTGAGAGAAAAAAAATTAAGAAAAAAAAATATAATAATAATAATAATTTAGATTCATTAGTGACACTTTGTGACAATCATTTTGTAGTTGTTTAACATTTTATACAAATAACAATAAAACACATGTATATATAGGAGAATTTATAGCCAATAAATGTTGGCAACAAAGTTTCGAATACAATTGATTTAGGCTATTTAAATGAAACTTTGTATAAAAGTCCAAAATCAGTATTAGTAACGGACATTTAATAAAATTTATTATATTTTATTTAATTTTTTGTAGAATTTTCATTCCAGCAACATGTTGCTAGTCTAAAACCCAGCCTTATTTGGACTAGTATTAGCAGAGTTACTTTTTTATAACCTAAAATTTAATTCTGTTAAATATTTTCTCTTTTACAGATATTTTGCTAAAAAAATTCCTTTAAAACCCTTAAAAAATCTAAAAATTTTTTTGTTTAAAATTTACGATTTTCACACGCCAATTTTTAATCAAATCACAGTCATAAATCTTTTACTCAAAAATTAACAAAAGAAACAGATTATTTAAAAAAAATATTTTAAAACTTAAACATCTATTTCATTCTTAAAATTCTACAGAATTTAAGCAGACAACAACATAATTTTTGCAATGTTCCTTTTTTTTAATATTATCTGTGGGTTTCTTCTCTTTTTTTATGTACAAATCAAAGTGATTTATTAGATTTATATTTATATTGTAGAAGTCCAAGAAATATTCACAAAAGAAAGCCAAGCAACAAGAAAAGGTCACACTGACCCATAGTGTTAAAGGAAGAGCAAAAAAAAAAACTATTAAATCGGTTGTGAAGACTATAGTAATGAGCTACAAAGCTTATAAAGTTTTCAATAAAAGCAAGAAGTAGTTATGTTATAGGATTAATTGTTAACTATCATTAGATATAAGCATAATATCAGAAAGATTTAAATCAGTGATAGGCTTTTGTGGATATATTTGGAGGCTTACATTTAAACCCAAACTGTTAAAAAAATATATTTATGACATCTTAAACTTTTAGGTAAAAACCTCACCTAATGTCTACTAAAGAAAAACATAAAATTTATTTCATGAATGGATTTTTTATATGTTTGTTAAGATCGTAACTCAATTTTTTATTTGGTATACATTTGAATATATTTATTTATTTATATTCTCTCCTCTATATGAAAACATAAAATTTTATTGCTCATGCGTGCGACCGATGAGGATCAAATGATAAAATAATAAAAACAAAAAAATCCCACAAATTGTATTGAAATAAAGCAGGCAGCCAAGTCAAATAGTCAGCAATAAAAAAAAAATTTAAGAAAAAAATGCTAAAAAAAACTAACCCCACATACTGCCAACAAGATCATATTGTATTCAATGAATTTGTTTTATTTTAATTTTTATTATTACTTTATTTTTTTGTATTTGTACTTATTTCTGTTTCATTTTTACGGTTGCTCGTTACACAATTTCAATGTTGAGATCGTAAATCACGCGACCAAACAAGTCGCTAACAGAGTCAGTCAGTATGTATTGTGTCGGACAGGCTGGCTAGTTAGTTTATTTGGCTAACCATAAAGAAAAACTACATACATATATATAATCTTAAATTTACAAATAAAACAAAATTTTTTTTCTTATAAGGCCAACTGACCAAAGATCCCATGTGTTGCAGCAGCATTAACTTTGTAATGTTGCAGTTACATAAAACATTATATGGAATATGTGCGTGCTGTTGCAGTTAGCTTTTAGCACATGGAGTTAAAGAGAGAAATAGTGGTGAATGCTGGGCTATAGCTGGAGCTTTAACCCTAAAAAGGGTTTGTATGTTGTTATATATATTGAATATTTATTCATTTAGAAAAAAAGGTTGCTTAAAGACTCTATACTTTATTGACATATTCTGAGCGCAGATCAGAGCTTTATAGTTATTTTTTGACAACTTATTTTTCTTTTAATAGTCCATTCCCAAAAATTATCTATTTTTAAGAACATTAAAATAACATTACAATTATGTTTTCAAATAGAGAAATTACAAGGATATATTAAAGGAAAGCGGTAAGTGATGAAAAGAATTTCCAGTCACTTTCAAGATTTTCACATTGTTGTTAAGTGACTTATTAACTGCGCATTATAAATAATCCTGTTCGGTCAAGGGACGCATGTAAGGGCTAACTGTTTAAAGTCACTAAGGAACAAACGCCAATCAGTCACTTTTAATTAAAGGAAAATAGAAAGTTATGCATGGAAATTCCATGAGACTTCTAGATTGTTGGAAATAACTTAACTGCGTAATAAAATGTCCTGTTAGATCAAAAGCCGTATAAAAGGACTAAATGTAAGAATTTACTAAGTAATAAAGTTAAAATTGTTTATTACAATTATCCTTAAAAGCCTTTCAAAAACGTAGCCTTAAAACATTTGTGATTTCATTATTATTTTAAGAGTATTTACCTGTTAAGGAATGTAAAAAATTTGTTCCTTGTCCTTAAGCAAAATATTTGTACATATTATTTTTCAAGAATTTGCACTTTCTTTTATAATTAAACACTATTTTAGACATATTTGAAAACTATTTTCACTAAAAATAAATTTATTCAAATTGAAAACTAATTCTTTTTGAAATTCCGGCTTCATTTTACTTTAATATATATAAAAGCTCGAAAATATGAAAATTAAACAAATGTACCAGAGCTGGAAGTAGGTTTATAAAATTTAAATAAAAAATCGACTTTTGCAATATCTGAAGCTAATCAGATAAATAATTTAACAAAGCTTGTTTTAAGGTTTATTTGGAAATAAATTAAATAATAACTAAAAACAATTGAATTTAAAGTTTAAAAATATTTTCAAAAGAATCGAAAATAAAAGTCGGACTTTTCGTATATTAAAGAGTATAAAGTAGGGTTCTATAAATCGACTTTCGAATAATCGAACAATCGACTTTTTGTCGAAAAAAGTCGAAAAGTCGAAGTCAACTATTTTGTTCTAAAAAAAGTCGATAACTCGACTATCGTCTATGAAAAAAGTCGAAAAGTCGACTTTGTAAATAAAAGTCGGAAAAAGTCGAAAAAAGTCGAAAATAGTTGAAAAGTCGAAAAAAGCCGAAAAGTCGAACAAAGTCAGAAAGTCGAAAAGTCGGAAAAAGTCGAAAAGTCGAAAAATCGACTTTTAATTAAATCAAAAAAGGCGAAAAATCGACTTTTAACTAAATGCGAAAAGTAAAAAGTCGACTTTTCATAAAATGCAAAAAGTCGAAAAGTCGACTTTTCGTTTCAACTATAGAACCCTAGTATAAAGAGTCGACTTTTTGTTACTGCTAAGGATGAAAGAAATTTTACATATTTTGAAATGTATTAATATTTTTCAAAGAAGTGTCAAATCGATAACGGTAGCGAGTTTTGAAAATATTTGTTTATCCATTACTATACGTACAAAAGCTGCGTGTTGTGAAACACTACTTTTTTATATTGAAAGTTATTGTTGTTTTTATTTTTCATTTGACATTTTTATTTTGAATTATTGTAAATTATTGAAATGTAACTTAAAATAATAAACGTAACAGGGTTCTAATTTTCATTGATTGTTTAGCATAATCTTAACAAGAATGTCTGTTTGGCATGTTATGCCATGGAAAAATCTTTTAACATCGCAATAATATTTTAGTTTACAAAGGTGTAACTGGATACTAAAACGTTTAACAATTTACTGCTTGAAGTTATAAGTTTTATTATTCTGGATGAAGAATCTAAGGTATTTATGTACGTGGATTTTAACGTTATTTTTCTAACAAAACGTGGACCTCTATAGGAGAATTTAACCAGAATTATTAGTAAAATAGAACTTATTCCTACACATAATCAGTGTACAGGTATGTGGTCCAAAAGTAGTACCTGTTACAAAGTGTTGCTACTTTTTTACTACTTGCCGTGAAATTATGTTCAAGACTATAATATGCTGAACTATAGACTTTTCCATGAACTATACACTAGACTATAGCATAGTATATACAACTCTATATGTAGACTAATATTTAGGGAAAATTGGCTATAGGATTTACTAACAAAAGTATGATCGATAACTATAATATCTAAATCTTAAACGTTTTTAATTAACATTATTTCCTTTTTCAACTTTTACCCTCCCAAGGGTTAAACTCTGTAATATTACAGCAGCATCTGCAAAACTTTTGCTGACTTGCCAAAAAAAAAAAAAAATGAAGAGCTTGGGAGGTCTTCCTTTAGTCTGCTGATGTTGACTTGTTGTTTTTGTTTATTATTGCATTTCGTTGAAAATGAAATGAATGAATTTAAAATTTAAAATGATTAACCATATGATATATGGTTACAAAAACAACATGTAAAATAAACGAAATATAAAAAAATAGTATGAATTTTATATTTTACCAATTTCATTTCAGCTGCTGTATGTAATATTTCTGTTCAATTTCATCTCAATAACTTTCGCATAAATTTTCACTTGCAATTGTACATATTACATTCATATGTAGATATTTTTATTAAAGAAATTTATAAATGCAACAAAGTTGCAATGTGTACTTGATAACGAAATAAATTTCAAGACCAGGAAATAATAACCAAGTTAAAACTGCAACTTTTAAAATATGCGATCAAACTATTGGCATTTAATGTATACAAAGCTTTTATAACCTGTTTACTTACTACCGCATAGAAAATATCCTTCCGTTTAGCATTACTTTTGCCTACTTACACATTACTTTGTAAGCTTAACCAAACTATTACTATACTATGCAACATATAACAACATTTTTAACGGGGACTATTTTAACATCTTAAATTAAATATATTTATTTATGAATTTTCAACACCTTTCAACTTTACAGACACTTTAGCCGGACAAACCAATCACCAACTATTATTATTGTTTTTATTGTATATGAAAAACAAGAAAAAAGAAAATGTAACTAAAAATTGTTTTAAAACTAATTTACTACAATATTTTCCCATACCCAGCATGTTGTATATTTACAATATGACTACAAATGGTTATAGTATCTGAAAGCCGTAACCAATTAAATGTACAATAAAATTGAGAGAAAAAACAATACAAATTTGTAGTTTGTGGTCTTGTGTAGAGTTAACTGTGTTTGGGAGGAGATGCTTTCCTTTCCTCCCTTTTTAAACACCCGCTCGTCAAACCTTTTGATAAACAAATTACTACAAAAAAAGTAAATGCAATAAAAATAATACAAAAACACTAACGGGTGTGTCTGTTCACGTGTTAAATGTGATTGATATTTATCGTTTAGCATTTGGCTGGTCATTTTGACATTCAAACAACAGCATTACATCTAGGACGGATTTTACGATTCGAATTATGGAATTTGTTAAATATGAGAGCTTTTGAATATAAATCAACAATATTTTCATTGATAGAATGTTAGACTTAAGTTAAAAATAAGTAGGAAAATATAGACGGGCATGGCCGACCATATAATACCCTACACCATGAGTATATTTTAAAAATTTTTATTTTTTATAAAGAATCTTTTATGTTGAATATTACCATAATTTCAAAATATTTAAGCAAACATTTCTAAATGAGTCTTTATATAGGTCAAATATGGGCCGATCCTCGGTAAATTTGGGAAAAGGATATATTTTTAAATAACAGTTTGTTTTGTTGAGTTTCATTGCGATACAAATGGTTACAAGTCAATTTTAGACGTTTAAAACATTTTTTGAAGGGGGGTTTGTATGGAGGCTAGGGTCAAATAAGGGTCGATCCTTACGAAAATCTGCAGTGTCATTTATACTTATATAAAACTTATTTGTGCCAATTTTTAGAGAGATAATAGAATATTTGACGTAATTATGGCATAAAAAGTTCAAATCGGGAGGTACAGTTGTATGGGGGCTAGGTGAAATAATGGACAGATATCAACCATTTTCAATAGGCTTCGTCCTTGTGCCAAAAAACATGCTTGTTCCAAATTTCATCAAATTATCTTGAAAATTGCGGCCTGTACCTTGCGCACAAGGTTTACATGGACAGCCAGCCAGACGGACGGACATGTCTTAATCGACTTAAAAAATGATTCTGAATCGATCGGTATACTTTAAGGTGGGTATTGGACCAATATTTTTGTATGTTACAAACATCAGCACAAACGTATAATACCCTCCCCACTATAGTGGTGTAGGGTATAAACAGTATATTACAATTATTAGTAATTTCAGACCTTTCCATTGATACTCATATCGACCATGTTGGTTTTAGAGAGCACATTTCTTAGGAAATATTAGAAACTATTTTAAAAATTTTCCAATTTTAGGAAGGTTTTAAAGTTAGTATTTTTTTAAATTTTGAAATTCCGTATAACGAGTTCAAGGTGTAGTAATGAAAATCTAAATATTGTTGTTACAAAAATAATGATTAATTGTTTCTTGATTTGTATTTGTAATTATACTATAACTTGACTGGTTTTGCAGCGAACCACATATTTGTTTAAAAATAAAGTTGTTAACGGAAGGCGAACACAATACAAGCGATAGGCGAAAAAAAGCTAATTTGGTATTTTCAAATTTGTACAGACAAAAGTGGTTTCTCGACAACTGAGTCTCTTGAACTGAGTATTTTAAAATGTAGACTTCTTAAAATCTTTTTTAATAAAAGTCTTTTTTCTTGTATGTTAAGATAAATGAAAAAGTTCGTCTCTTAATAGTTTCTTTATCAAGAAATATTTGTATCAAATAATATTTTCACTAGACAAATCATTAGTCTTGCTAAATCTAATCTAGGAAGACTAATCTAAAATATCGATAATTAGCTTAAACGACTTAATTCTCTCTTAAGCTTTTAACATTACGTTTACATACATTACGTCTGAGTAATTCCTCCATAACTCCGAACACTTTACAAGGGAAAACAAACAATAATTGAAGAATTTTTAAATAAAATAATTGTTGTCAAGATTCCATTGTTAATTTTTAAAGGCAATGAATGAAAAACGGAGAAGGTGAAAAAATACAAACAAAAGACAATTAAATTTTACATGGTAATTGATTCGATTGAATTCAAAATTTGCCAAGACGTTTGGAATATGTAAAGTTTTTTTGTTATTGTTGTTATTTTTTTATTATTTTAACTTTATTAACACTTTATTGTGACAAAGATTTATGTGGAATTTTTCTAACATATTAAATAATGAATGAATTCAAACAATGACATTAATTAAGTGGATAAAAATGTTACAAATGGCGTTATGTTTGCAAGAAACATGTTGAAGATGTTGTTTTATGTGAATGGGTTTAAACGTTAAAATATTTATGCTTAAGATTCCTAATTTTTTTTCTGTTTTTCAATTGAAAAATGTTACAAGATGACAAATTTTTTAAACTTTTAGAAAATGATTGAAATGTGGAAGTGTAAAGATCTTTAATAACGATCCATGAGAGACTGTTAATGACTCTCTTTATTGGATAAAGGAAATATTTAAAAGCGATTTCAATACAAAATTGGTTAAATAAACTGTATGTTCTTGGAGAAGAATGATGCGTTTAAAAATCGATAGATATCGAGAGATATCTTTAACGGTCCAGTAAATTCTAAAGAAAGCTTTATTTAAGCACGTCTATTAATCTATATCATCATCGCACAGCCCAAACGACTAAATCAAGAATAATGAAATTTTAACAGTAGATGTGTCTTTGGTTATGTAGATCCACTAAAGAATGATTTTTGGAAATTTGTACATTTACGGGTAAAAAAGGGAAAAAACGGGTAAAACAGGTTTTCTTAATTATTTTACACAATATTAGTGATACAAGAAAAGTTTTAAACGTTCCTGCATCTACTCTTAAATTGAGCAGATGGGTGTCTGGTACTTTTTTAAAATTCGTACTTTTAAGGGGTAAAAATGTGTAACAAAGGTGATTTTGGTACCTTTTTTGGCCCTTTTCAACTTTTGAATTTTTATAAATATTTTGGATACATATCTTAAAATTATGAGACACGTGTTTCGTACTTTTTTAAAATTCAGACCTTTTTGGGTGTAAAAGAGAGAAAACTGCATTTATGGTACATTTTTTAGTACATAAAGAAAACTTTTTCAGTTTATTGAATTATTCCTATTAAATTACGGACTAACTCTGTAATATTTATTGTAATAAAATTTTTGCTATTTCACTGGGGAAAAAAGTGCTAAAAAGGGGGAAAAAACGGGAAATTTAATTTTATATTCAAACTCATTTAGTCGATTTTTATAAAATTTAAGAAAGTAGTTAACTTATACAAAATTATAAATATTATTTTGGAATTCGAGTACTAAGGCCTATATAGGACCAAATTTGAGTAAATTGTTTGGTACTTTTTGAAAGCTCTATTTTTCTAAAACAAACGAATGCAGATTTGAATCGTTTGAGTTTTATCCGTGAAAAAGTATATTTCTAAGCGAAAAGGAAAAAATTTGTACTCTTTTTATTAGTACTTTCCACTTAGGAAAAATTTATTCCACTTTTGGTACTAAATGGAAGCTAAATGAATGAAACTAAAAATACTGAATGCGAATTTAATCACGTGATATTGAACGTATAAAACTGAAGCATTAAAAAAATATTTAATCAATTTTAATTTTCTATAAAAGTAAACAAAATTTTGTACGTATTTAATTAAAGTTAGGGTAGCGAAGCACCCAGGGTATGCTAGTAATTATTAAAAAATTTTACTATTGTTTCTTGATTAGGAAATCTTTCTCTTCAAAATGTTACAAGTTTTACCCTTCAAATTGTTCGAACAAAATTGTCTTCATTGATTACACTTAATGTCTAACTAAAGTTTTGAATGTTTGTTGCCATAATAATCTACTTCATTAAATGTCACTTATTAAAAGGTACTAGAGCAAAATTCTAAAAGTTATTATTTTTTTTTTTGTAAAGTTAGACAGCAGACAGGCGTGTCGGCAAAAATGAAGAAGTTTTTTTTTTCTTCTGTCTTTCTTCGTACACACAACTAATGACAGTTTGTAAGAAAAGTCAGCAAAGCAGAGCAAAAAAAAATTTATAAAATAAAATAAGAAATTGTATAGACGTAATCGCAAATGAAGGTAACAACAAATATAATAAGATATCGGGCATATGTAACACTTTGTTCTTTTGTTCATTGTACTACTATTATTATTATTATTGTTATTGGTGATGTAGTCCACTTTTTAAACTTGAGGGCATCATTAAAAGGCATCAATGTTAATGATGATGGTGATGAGAATGATGTATGCTTGTGTGTGTATGTTTATAAAAGAAAAACAAAAACAATTTTAATTGAATAAAAGAGATCAGATCACTATGGGCAGAAAGAGGTAAAATTTCCAAAATAAAATAAATAAAGATTAGAGAGCTGTTAAAGAATGTCTTAAAATTTTTTCATATATACTTACAAGATTGTAGATATGTGTACCTATATTAAAGTTACTAAATCTTTACAAATAGAATCGCTTTCTAGCTCCAAATAACCAGTTAAGTAACTAGTTATAGGTTTTTATAAATCTATAGAAGTAAAAATGTTATTTAGCACTTTAATTAAAAAAAAAAAATTGTAAATTTTTTCAACACACTAAATAAATACATATTTTCTAATAAAAATTATAAAACTCCTACCCATAGTGCTGCCACATAAGACTTATGCAAAATTGTTTGCATAAGTGCACTTTATAAATGATCATTAATGCTATTATTATAATACACATACTAAACATGATAGAGATGCTGTTCTATTAAAGATGATTTACATCACATGCTGATTACAATAAAGGATTGTTGACGAGGGGATTTGTGGCACATTTGCCCCCTAGATATTACTACTCAGTATTTTCGGTGTATTTTGTTTATTTTTCTCCACATCCACTAGTATTAATCGTTAAATAATGAGATTTTTTTTTCATCTCGTTCTATTCTACTCGTATGCGTGGCGTGTTTAAGTCAAGTCAGGATTCTGTTTGTGTCCAGCAAGAGAGCGAGTGGTGCGTTTCATGTTGTGTTCTGTTGTAGTGTTGTTGTAAAAATGTTTGTCTCAGACATTACGTCGCGTCATGATCATTATGTTTAGTTGTTAAATGGTCTGTTGTTTCTTTTTCGTATCGTACATTATTTTGTTGTAAATGTTGTTGCTGCTGCTGCTATTGTTGTTCATCAAACTGTTGTTTGTTGTCTGTAAATGTTGTTCTGTTTGTTGGTTGTTTTTGTTTTAATTCTACGAAGTTTTTTTTGTTTTAATTCTACGAAGTTTTTTTTGTGTAAATCTTTTCAGTTTTTTTCTGGTCAGGGATTTTTGTTTAATATGTTGTCCAGAATATATAATTAATCCTTTATGGGAGAGACTTTTATAGAAAGGTTTTAATATAGAATGCTGCCACTATATAACTATATTTTGTATAGAAAACTTGTCATAATCAGGCAATTTTTCCTGTAGAAAAGTTGTATTCTCTAGGGAAATTTTTTCTATGAGGATGTTCTCACATTTGGAGCAACTATAACGACGTATGTACTTTTAAAAGAATAACATTTATCATCACTTAAAAAGTAGCACTAAATGAATTTGTTTACCCTCTGTGGAAGTAGTGTTTATTGACTTCCAAAGAAGCGAAAAGAATCCAATTTTGTTTAAAATTGAACGTATATTTTTTGTACAGAAATTTTTTTAATTAAACCTATTTTATTTTGGAGTTGATTGATAAATGCAAGTAATTTATTTATTAATGTTAGCATCAAAATTACTTCCTAAGAATGACTTCAAATGTAGTAAATTTGAAATGAAATAAAAAGAACATCCCTCCTATGACAAGGCTGCATTAAAGTCATTACTTCTTCTTCTTTTTAGGTACTTCAATATTACTCAATTCTAGAGAAACTTTTTCTACAGAAAACTGTTAGTTCCACAACAATTTTTTCTATTGAAAAGTTATCAGTTCCAGAGAAACTTTTTCTATAGAAATTTTAGTTGTAGAACAACTTTTTCTATAGAAATGTTGTTAGTTTTGAAAGAACTTTTACTTTTTTTATATAAATGTCAGTATTACTCAATTCTAGAGAAACTTTTCTACGAAAAACTGTTAGTTCCACAACAATATTTTCTATTGAAAAGTTATCAGTTCCAGAGAAACTTTTTCTATAGAAATCTTAGTTCTAGAACAACTTTTTCTATAGAAAAGTAGTTAGTTTTAGAGCAACTTTTACTATGAAACAGTTGTCAATTCCAAACATTTTTTTATTGAAAAGTTGTCAGTTCTAGAGAAACTGTTTTTATAGAAAAGTTGTCAGTTCCAGAGTAACCAGAGAAAAGTTGTCAGTTCCATAACATTTAATGTTAAAAACAACTGAAAGGATTAATTGCACATGCGTGTAAGCGTAAGTGGGAAAGTATATAAAATGTATGTATGTGTGTGTGTCCTCATACAAATGTGTGAATGTATTTTCTTATACACCTATTTTAACCTTTAGAGGCGTTTAAAAATTAATCTTAATCTTTTCTAAATTACATTACAATGTTGTTGTTAAGTTTTTTTTTGTATTTTTTTACAGAGGTGCCTTCATATAAGTGCAAGCTTAAATGTTGCTATTGTTTTTTCTTTTGGCCATGTTTTTGTTGTTTTTATTGTGGTTGCTCTTGGGTGTTTTTTTTTATATTTTTCTGGTAAATTTTGTATTATCTTAAAAGTCACTGCAAACCATGTTGTGGTAGTCCTCAATTAGTAATGTTTCTTTTTTTGGGGGGATTTTTTTTTTTTTTTTGCTTTAAGATGAATCGTTTTGTTTAGTTGATATAATGCTGAAGATAGTGCCAAAGATTTTGTTTTGTTAACAAACACAAATTTTGTTAGTTTACAATAACTACCATTATTTCACTTAGTTTTTCTTTTCCTTCCTCCTGTTGGGCATTGTTTGGTGGGAAATTATTTGTTGTTAGGAGAACAAAAAAAGTGTAGATAGGTTTGTTTTACTGCATGTTTAATTTATTTAATCTATGATCAATTATCAATTTGGGAAATGAACTAATGAGATTGGAATTTGGCAGAGGAAATTTCTTTAGAGGCAAAAACAAATACAGATTAGATATGTAAAGAAATCAACAGATCCTCGATTAAATTTCAGTGTAAATTTAAAAAATTCAGAAAATCTTGATATAATATCTGTTTGATTTCTCTAGTGACTCTTAAACATGATTTTTATATTCATATCGAATAAAATTTATTTCTGTAATACAAAACTTTATACGCAACAATAGCCCAATCAACCTTAAACTATTCTAATCAATTCTCCACATTTTAAATTACAATTTCCAACAGACTATATACATAGAAAACTCCAATATTATATAAGATTCCTATGCCTTTTTACCACCATTATCAGATCTCATTTAAAACCAATTGTCCACATCCCATAAATTCTAATCAGTTTTAATGACATGTAATTTGTACATGTGTTGTGATTAAAGAAAATACAAACACATTTACAATACACAGAAAAAAAAACTTAACATCCTTCTTGGCAGTCAAACCAAGAAAAAACACACATTTAAATAACTTTAAAAAATCCCTTTTGCTGATTACTTAACTATAGTTAGCAACATACAACAGCCAATGATAAACAAAAAAAAAAAGAAGAGGGAGAGAAAGATTGCAATTTGCAACATCTTTCCGCAGCAATTCGTAGAAGAAAGCCAAAGTCATTTGAATCTACATAAAAGAATTGTAATCAAAATGGTTTTGCGCACAGCATTTTAAAATTTTTTTTATTCCAACCGCCACACTTGTACTTCTTTTCAATTATTTTCAAAAGAAGTGGAGAACCATGGAAAACTATTATAAAACTGGCAGAGGACTCATCAGCCTTAGTAGTCTTCGTCTTAGATACTATAGAGTCTTCTCCAAGTTGTTTTGTGTGATCATG
Source organism: Lucilia cuprina (assembly GCF_022045245.1). Classification (NCBI taxonomy): domain Eukaryota; kingdom Metazoa; phylum Arthropoda; class Insecta; order Diptera; family Calliphoridae; genus Lucilia; species Lucilia cuprina. The sequence continues at coordinate 30,496,611 of NC_060952.1, forward strand.
AGTTTAGGTATTAAAATAATAATGATGAGGAGGGAATGATCAAAATAGATGTATACAATTAAAAACGCAGACATGAACATGCATGTTTATATACAAATCAATTGAAGTACATACACGTATCATTTAGTTTTATAAGATTAATTTGCGCATGCAAAAGATAAAAAAGGACTTAGTTATTTTTCTTGATTCTATATGAAATTTTTAAGAAAACATTTTCAAAAGATGCTTTCAAAAGACAATTATAATTATGTATTTCACACATATCTACACACATTTACTTACTGCTCAGTTTTGCGTCTCCACTATATTAATTTTTTTTAATTTTTTCTATAGAATTTTATTTTAGTCTTCAGTTCCAAATCTACTTTTTATGCAGAAAAGTTTCAGTTTTAGACAAACTTTTTCTATTGAAATGTCAATACATCAGACTATTAATCCACATTAAAATTAACTCCAGACAAAATATCTTATCTGTAGAAAAAGTTACTCGGGACCTGAGAACTTTTCACTGGAACTGAAAACTTTATTACAGATTAAGAAGACAGATGACATCAGAATATTTCTATAGAAATTGTCTGCTCTACACAAACTTTCCACAAAAAGTTGTTTGATTCTGAGTAACTTCTTCTATAGAAAATTTTTATAATTTTTTTGTCAGGTCAAGATCAACTTTTTCTAGAGGAAAGTTGTCTTATCCAAAGCATCATCTTATTTAAAGCAACTGTTACTATAGAAAAGTGGTGTCATCCAGAGCAACTCTTCTTATTCAGAGAAACTTTTTTATAGAAAATTGTCTTACCTGCAGCAACTTTTACTTCAGAAATGTTGTCTTATCTACAGCAACTTTTAGTACAGAAAAGTTGTCTGATCCACAGCAACTTTTTCCTTAGAATAATTGTCTTATGCATTTTTTCTATAGAAAAGTTGTTATATCCAGAGCAATTGTTTTTATAGACACTTTTTGTTATACAGAGCAACATTTTCGTAGAAATGTGGTCTCATCAGGAGCAACTTTTTTATAATAAAGTTGTCTTATCCAGTGCAGTTTTTTCAGTTGACAAATTGTCTTTTGCAGAACAACTCTTACTTTAGAAAAGTTGTCTAATCCAGAGCAACTTTTTCTATAGAAAAGTTATCTTATCCAGAGCACCTGTTTTTATAGAAAGTTGTCTTACCCTGATCAATTGTTTGTGTTATCCAGAGCAACTTTTTTAGAGAAAGTTGTCTTATCCAGATCAATTGTTTTTTATAGAAAAGTTGTGTTATCCAGAGAAACTTTTTAAAGAAAATCTGCCTCATCCAAAGCAACCTTTTCTGTAGAAAAGTTGTCTTATCTAGAGCAACTTTTTCTGTAGAAGAGTTGCCAGTTTTAACACAAAAGAATACTGCTAAGTTTCGAAAAGGATTATTACATTCCCGAGCTACTTTTTACAATAAAAAAATTTCTGAACAGTGAAAAATTTAAGATTTCTGAATAACTTTCTATAGAAGAATACACAGTTTTAGATAAATATATTTCAGAAAAAAACTGGTCAGTATTATACCAACATATCCTATAGAAAAAAACTTATTAAAACTTGTGATCACAAAGGCAATCATAAACTTATGTATATCAAATTAAATGCACTTTGCATGACTTGATATGTCTATCAGTTTTTCTATATAAATACTATTTCTATCTGTCCCATTAGCTGAACTTACAACAAAAGTTGTTTATGCATTACAGCAGAGTATGTACATATGTTTGAGCTGAAAAATCGTAGGGAGTATATTATAAGTAAATTTGTGTATGAAATGCTACATATGGGAGAAGCGATTATTGCGTCTGCGTGCAGTTAGTGGCTGCACCCAAAAAACCAACACCTATTTTTGTTGTTATTGCAGTTACAGTAAATTCTATGTAAACTGGGATTTTTTTGGTGGAAAATATTTTCAAAAAAATAATGATTTTTATGTCTTTGTTTTCACATCAGGAGGTCTCTTTATCGCAATAGTTATTCATTTTTAACACAAGCTACATATTTCTTGTTGTTTGTTTTCGTTTTTTTTTATGAACAAAAAATATACAATGTTGGGGAAGAAAATAAAAATAAATAGAAAAAACAAACTGCAGTTTTTTTCTTAACCCTATACAGGGCATTAGTATTTTTTTAAATATTCTAAAGATATTATTGCAAATAAGAATGGGCTCAAGTATAAAGCTGTTAATATAAGGATTAACGAACCAGGGAGATCGGTATGAACAAACAAAATGACAAAGCCGAAAATAAAGTACTTTTATATCAGATTAAAAGAAAGTCATTACTTGAGTACTTCAAAGTAATGCAGACGGAAGGTAAATAGTCATTGAGAAGTAAGTGGTCATGGAAGTATAACCCATTACCGAGTTTTTGCTGGGTTACTACGGATCTGTAGAACATGTAAGGGTTTACAACTTAGAAGAAAGTACAGTGTATAAATGTCTTATTAAACAAAACTTCAAGGAAGTGATCGAATGATATCCTTCAGTTTAACAGACATTTAACCAAGTATTCTAATATTTTTAAAAATGCGAGACTGACAGCAACTTTAAACATGTCTAAGGGTAAACAACAAATACATCTAGATGGAATAAACAAGAAATTCTTATACAGTCTGCAAAACTAATGTCTGACACTTTCATCAACTGTCTGTCACTTTGGCTGTCTAATAAATTAGTAACCATCTATATATCTGTCTCATTTTAGATTGATAAAAATTTTCTATTTAAATTGCTTATTGGAATTATTTAATGCATTAGAGGGTTATTATAGATTTCTTAATACAGTAAAGCCTGGATAAAAAGAACATTAAAAATTGTTTTTTTTTAATTTTAAGATAATTTTCCATCATTTAAAGTTTTGTTAAAAGGATGGGATAAAAAATAGCCAGCAATGATATTTCAGTTTGGAGTATTTAAGCAGAGTGTACTGTATTTGTTGTTGTTTCTTCATTTCTGCTGTTGTTTTTATTATTGTGCTTATTTTTTTTTTGTTTCTACAACAATTTGTTTTGACATTTAATTGATGTATATGCATGAATGCAACAATATGGTTGCATACATTATAAGAAATCTATACAAAAACAAAATGAGGGTATTCCATACATACAGATGTATGATCAAATAAATACATACATACATACATACATATATTCACATATTATCAATGTGTGTAAAAATGTTTGTAACGGAAATGATTGCCTTACATTAATTCAAAATGAATTATTTATAATGTAAACAAATGTGAACATATAAACAAAATAAAATACTCAAATACACACATGACGATTATGTATGTATGTGCACAATAAATATGAGGTTTTTGATGTTTTGACTTTTTGAAAATGCGGAAGAGTCTCAAATAAAATTTTAGTTAATTGTTATATATGAGAACTAAAAATACCAATATTTCGATTTTCTTCTATTAGTTGGGGGTTGTCTTTAGAGTAAGAAGCAAGAAATTGAAGAAAAACTCATTATATTACATACACACCCAAAAAAAAAAAAAAAAATAATAAATAGTGAATTCTTGCAACTTCTGACATTACGTTTAAGAGTGACACTAGGTGGGTGGTAATGATTTAAGATAATAATTGGTTTTTGTGTAGATTTGAAATTGTATAAGCAATCATCTCTTTTAGATTTTTCCTAAAATATCTATAGACAACTTTACTGCTTAGTATATTAAGAAAATCTACTGCCTACTTTAAGGCATTTATAATTTTAATTATTTTTTAGCTCTAAACATATTCGTTGTAAACTTTTACATATTTACTGTTATAAAAAAATTTATTATTAAATAAATATATTCATTATAGTTGCAGTTGTTGCTAAAAGCATTTGATTTAATAAATTATTAAATTATAACAAATACTCACATGTTCAGTTATAAAAATTGTTTAAATATTTAAAGGGTGTTGTGTAGCTTGCTTGTTTTTTTTTAATTTATTCATTTTTAATTGCGCTTTTAATTTATTGTTTATAATTTTTTTGTTATAAAAATCGTGCAAAAATGTTTTGTAATTTTTTAAACATGTTAAAATATTTAATAATTTTATTCAGTTAAAACAGAAAACTGACATGATTATGCACTTGGGAGGTTAAAACAGGGAAATGTTTTAAGTTTTAAACTTTTTACAAATTTAACAAATGTTTAAAAATTTTAATGAAAATCATTTTGCAGGAAAGTATGAAATTTTCATAAATATTAACAAGAAAATTTTTTTCTAAAGTGTTCTTTTAAATTAGTTTCCATTAAAAGCTTTTAGTAGAGATTATTTTACAAAACATATTTAACGAAACATTTTTCAACGAAAATTTTTTATCAAAAGCTTTTTTATTGAGCATTTTTTACTAAAATTGTTTCATCGACAAAATGTCCAATAAAAAAGCTTCTAATTACAACATTTAGTTAGGCTTTCTGTATTAAATTTAAAAATATGTCTTTTTAAAGAGTTTTGTAATAAAAAGTTTGTTAACAATAAGGTTTTCAATAACAGAGCTTTTAAATAAATATGCGTTTTATTAAAAGAGCTTTTTAGTTATAGTGAAATTTAGCTATGCTTTTTTAATTATATATTTATTTAAAGCTTTTTAATAAAATGCTACTTTACGATAAAGGTTATAAATAAAAGAGCTTTTAAAAGAAGAAGACTTTTATTAAACGAGCTTTTAAGTAAAAACGCTATTAACATTTAAACATTTAAGTAAAAGCTACTTTTTGTTTCTTTAAATAAATGAAATAAATTAATACTAAAAAAGCTTCCAAATTAAGTAAAAAACTTTTATTAAGGGTTTCACTAACAAATTCCTTTAATAGTAAGCTTTTTTCTATGAAAGCTTTTTAAAATAAGATCAAACTCTTTACCAGAAAAGCTTTTAAATAATCATGTATAAAAAAAGCTTTTTATTGGCAAAAAAAATTATAATGCCGGTGTTTTAGGCAAAAAGCTCATGTTTATAATATTTTTAAAATTAAAGCTTTTTTTTTGCAAGCACTTTAAAAAAAAGCTTTCAAATTAAGTAAAAAAACTTTTATTAAGGGGTTTACTAACAAATCCTTTAAATAGTAAGTTTTTTTCTATGAAAGCTATTAAGGGTTTCACTAACAAATTCTTTAAATAGTAAGCTTTTTTCTATGAAAGCTTTTTAAAATAAGACCAAAATCTTTACCATAAAAGCTTTTAAATAACCATGTATAAAAAAAGCTTTTTATTGGCAAAAAATTATAATGTTTAGGCAAAAAGCTCATGTTTATAATATTTTTAAATTTAAATCTTTTTTGTGCAAGCACTTTTAAAAAAGATCTTTCAAGTATGAAAGCTCTTTCTTTTTTCTTGTTTTTCATTGTATGAGAAAACTTCTGTTTTTTTTAGGTAGGTGGTTAAGTTTCCTTTTCCCTCTTTGGAATCGCGCCTGTTCAAACGCTTTCTTTCTAAAAATTCGAATCACAAATTACAAAACTGTTTCCTTACATTACACTAACCAGACCTTCAAAACCCTTTTTCTAAACACTGACACTTTCAAACCCTAAAACATGTTGCTTAACATGATGTCTGACTAACAAACTACAACCTAAAATAACATTTATCATTTTCAAAATAACAACAAAACTGGAAAAAAAGCAACAACAAAAAAGGAGAAATATAAAGGAAAGAAAAAAGAACTTACCATTTCCAGCTACTAAAGCAGCAATACGTTCTTTAACACTTAAAGGAGCAGATGTTGTCGTTACTGATGCTGCGGCTGTTGTTGTTGCGGCACTACATGGTGTTGTTGCTGCTGCTGCTGAAACTGTCAAACACTTGTTATTCGCAGGTTTATTCTCTTTAGCCATTTCGTGGACATTATTTGTGAAGGCTAAAGATTTTTCTAAAGTTAATGAGGCGGATGTTGGTGTCGTTGCTGGTGATGTTGCTATTGCTGTCGTCGAGTCATTAGCAGGACTACGTTTCACCATTGTAGTTTTAATCACAGTTGTTGTTAGAGGTGATGAAGGAGTGTTGTTAGTATTAGAACGTGGTATGGGAGAAGTTGGTGTTTTTGTTGCTGGCATTTTAGTTGAATTTATTAATAAACAAGGTAATGTTGCTGTTGCGTTATTACAGGCTTGTTGCTGTTGTAGCTGTGGCAATGTTATACTATCACATTCACTGGCAATATTATTGCTACGTTTATTACGATTATTTGCCACATTCGTTTGGCTAGTAATTGTCATTTTACTATTGCTTTTCACACAATTTAAATTGTGGCAATTTTCGTTGTTAGTTTGTTGTAAACTTTGTTGCAATTGTGTGAAGTTACGGCAATTTTGATTGAAACAAAATTGACAATTGTTACAATGTTGCTGCTGTTTGTTATTATTATTATTTATTGGATTTGTTGTTTTATTGCTAAAAGTCGTTTTACTTAAACTAGATTTTAATTCACTTATTTCACTAAGTCTTTGGATTAATGGTGATGTTGCTGTTGGTGTGTTTGATATGATTTGTTCATTAGTTGCTGTAAAAGTGTTGTCTAAGTTCGTATTTGTTTTAGAGTTCTCACACTCTTTTCTGCTTTCAGTGTCAGTTGTTGACGTCGTATGTAGTTGTTTTCGATTTGTGTGTGTTGTTGTTGTTTTTGTTGCATTACTGCTGTCTTCATTGCCACTTTGTTTTAAAGGCTTTTTGACAGTTGATTTTCGATAAACTTCCTCTTCAAGTTCTCGCTGTTGCTCTTGTTGTTGCTTCGGCTGCAGTTTTTGTTGTTGTTGTTGTTCTTGGTGGGTGATTTCTGGAGAACATCTGTTGCTGCTGCCGCTGTTAAACTTTCGTTCGTGTTCATTCGTTAAACAATTGTTTCGATTATTATGACAGCTTTTATTATGCCGCCATTGTTCTTCTGTATCTTCCTCACCCTTTTTTTCTATATCTCTTGCTTTTCCCTGGTTAACTTCTAGATCGTTTTCTTCAGCTTTAACTTTGCTACTGATGCTTTCAATATTTTTAATTTTATTTACAATTTCCTCAACAACATCATCATAATCATTCTCCTCGGCCACAGTATGCTGCTGTAAATTCTCTTTGTGAACTTCAGCTTCGATCAGTTGGGTTGGATGATTTAAATTGTATTTGTGTGATCGTTTAGCACTGGGCCAACTTTCAGCTCTTTTATAGTTTTTTGTATTTTCTAATGCGCTTTCGTCGTTGTTGTCGTCGTCTTCGTTAAGTGTGGGATCATCGATAAAGTTGAAATCGTTGTCGACGAAAATATTGCGAACGTGTAGTGTGGTGGTTAATTTGGGTTGTTTGATGTTGTAGCGACGTCGATTGGGACAACAACAGAATTTTGTTGCTTTGGGAGAGGTGGGCGATGAAAGGGGTGGTATAATTGTAGCACCATCAGACGACCATTTCTCTAACAATGCCAATTCACGAGCATTGGACATTGTCGTATAGCCATGGAGTGTGATTCTGTAAAGAAAGCAATAGAAGAAAGAAAATCTATTAATATGAACAAATTTAATTAAGTAGAAAAGGTTATATATGTATATAACTAAATGAAATTCAAAGATCAACTCTATAAGCGTTTTCAATTGACATTTTGAACATATAGAGCTTTTTCCGCTTATTTTTCTTTTAATTCAATTCAATCTTTAATTCAATTTCTTTTAATTTATTGCCTCAACATATACAATTTAATAATGTCTTTGGGGTTATTTAAGAAAAACTACAATGAAAACATTTAGTAGCCATGTCGTTGTCTCTTTAAATACATTGTAATATTCAATGTAATCACATTCAACTTAAAATGATTGTAATTTTTAACCTTAACACATCTGTTCAACCATAAATTTGCCACAAAACTCAACTTAGGTGAAGAGAGAAAAAAATAGTGGCATGTTTTTAAAATGAAAATTAAATTGTATTTACATGGTTAATAAAATGCAAAGAAATTAAAGTATTTTAATAGAGGGAACCAAAACTTTCTATAAATTAAACAAATTTTGAATTGTCGCTATCAGAAAACTTTTAGAACAAATGGTAAAAAGGGGGAACAAAATCAAAGGGGCAGATTTCTCCTTAAATAATAACCCCACAAAAGAAGTATTGGAAAAGTATAACTTTTATATAAACTTTCTATAAATTAAACAAATTTTGAATTGTCGCTATCAGAAATCTTTTAGAACAAATGGTAAAAAGGGGGAACAAAATCAAAGGGGCACATTTCTTCTTACCTTTCTCCTTAAACAATAACCCCACAAAAGAAGTATTGGAAAAGTATAACTTTTATATAGAATTAGAGAGTATTTAACAATTAAACAACTTTTAATTTGTCGCTGGCAGATAACTATTCAACAAGTGGCGTTTGGTCCCCTTCCACAGACTTTTGTAGTTCTCAATATTTTAAAATTTAACCACCCTAATAACTATTAAACAAAGACAATTTATAATAAAAAAGTACAAATTTAAAAAAAACACTTAAGTTTAGCAATAGTTTATGGCGTTAAGTAAAAGTGTGTGCACCGACCGTCATACGTATGTTGATAAAAAAACACTTCTTTAGTTTGTTGAATTAATTTTCCTGCTGGCTAAAAACATATTAATCACTCATATATGATTTTATATATACACCATATTGAAATACAATTTAGTAACAAAAAAAAAAAAATATATGTATTTTATAAAATAATAAAAACACATAAACAGTGTTAAACTTAAGCACCAACAACTAGCACATTAGGCGGTGGTGATTGCAATTTTTACAACAAAACCAATGAATTGCTATACAAAACACTTACAAAGGCGGCGAAATACTTAAGTTTGGAAAGGAGAAGCCGCTGTTGCTGCTGCTATTTTTATAGTTGCTACTTTTGTTTTTGCTATTACTGCTACATTTGCTGTTAGTTGTCTACAAAAGCTACCTGTTGCCAAATGGCCTCTAGACTTTAAGTCTTATATAGCATCTTTTTTTCGAGTCAGGATTGTTTATGTTTTGTTATATTTTTCTTTCTTGCTGCTACGAGCTTGATCAGCAACTCAGCAGTTTCTTGCTAAATAGTATTTGTTAAAAATACTTGCTGCTCTTCTCTTAAGACAACGCTAGAAATTTGTTTTTGTTTCATTATTTTATAAATTTATTAAGACTAAGAAGGGCGGCATAAGTTTTTGCTGATATTTGTAACAGATCAATATATACATATACTTTAAAGTAAAACGATCGATTCGCCATATTCATCTATCTGTCTGTTCGACTTGTAAACTAACCTTAATTGACAGAACTTAGTTTTATATAAGCCCTTATACTACCGCTAATTTTTTGTCATAAATGGGCATCTTTTGATTCCCATACAAAACCATTTAGACTATATATTAAAATATAGATATAGACTATAGACTAGACTATAGACTAGACTATGGACTAGACTATAGACTAGACTATGGACTAGACTATAGACTAGACTATAGACTAGAGTATAGACTAGACTATAGACTAGACTATAGACTAGAGTATAGACTAGACTATTGACTAGACTATAGACTAGGCTATTGACTAGACTATAGACTAGACTATAGAGTAGAGTATAGACTAGAGTATAGACTAGAGTATAGACTAGACTATAGACTAGACTATAGACTAGAGTATAGACTAGACTATAGACTAAACTACAGACTGGACTATAGAATAGACTACAGGCTAGACTATAGACTAGACTACAGACTAGATTATAGACTAGGCTATAGACTAGACTATAGACTAGACTGTAGACTAGACTGTAGACTAGACTTTAGACTAGACTTTAGACTAGACTTTAGACTAGACTTTAGACTAGACTTTAGACTAGACTTTAGACTAGACTTTAGACTAGACTATAGGCTAGACTATAGACTAGATTTTAGACTAGACTTTAGACTAGACTATAGACTAGACTATAGACTAGACTATAGACTAGACTATACAGTAAACTATACAGTAAACTATAGACTAGATTATAGACTAGACTATAGACTAGACCATAGATTAGACTATAGACTGGACTATAGACTAGATTATAGACTAGACTATAGACTAGACTATAGACTAGACTATAGACTAGACTATAGACTATAGACTAGACTATAGACTAGACTATAGACTAGAATATAGACTAGACTATAGACTAGACTATAGACTAGACTATAGATTATACTATAGACTAGACTATAGACTTAATGTGGCTTAAACGTATGTAAATCACACATGGTTTAGAGAAACATGTGTTCGTTCAAGTCCAACTAAATTTTCTTATTTGAATTTGTTTTTTGTTATGATTTTATAAATGATGCTGCTGCAGCTTATGTTGGCGATGCTGTTGTAGTTGTTGCAATATCTTTGCAATTAAATGAATCAGACCACATGCTGTTGTTGTGCACACTTAATCATTCATCGACATATTTTTATACACCCATAAAAAAGGCAAAAACTCACTCAAACTATTGAAAAAATCTAAAGATTTTCGATTTTGATTTTATGTCTTGAGGACTTTTTGATTATATGACTTGTGGTAAGCAGTGGTAAACAAAAACCGACTAAATGTAAAGTTTAAAAAAGAGTAGTAAAATTAATGTTTAAACAATTTAAAATTACTTTTTTGCATAACTATTAAGGAATTTTAAAACATTTTCTTAACCTTTTTGCTAACACTGATTACTTAAACACTTTAACTAATTGTCCGTTATTAACCATTAGCAAAGGAAGTGTTTATGTTTGTTTTCTATTTGCATCCACTAAATCTAATAAACAATTTTGAAATCTCGTAAACAGTCGATAATTAAAAAAAGCAAAACTAAAAAAATTAAAAAGAAATGTCAAAATTTTAACGCCTTCTTTTATACCTACTCCCGAGAGACTGCAGCCACATTTTATGTCTAATGTATGTTCTTTGACTGGCATGACAAGCAGATGGCGTTGCGGTTATTAAGCTCAAATTGTAATGTATTTTCTTTTCCACTTCGGTCTTCCATTTATGACTAGACATGCGCAATGCCTAACGAATTCTAAACATTTATGTTTAAGAAAAAAAAAAAAAAACCTTTAATAATCACTATGGCTGGAATATTGTTGGTGGCTTTTTATAGGAAACTAAAAGCTTAAAAGCATTTATGAAATGTCAGTTAATTTAATAATTTGGGTAAAGATAATATGTAATAAAAAATACTAAAGTTTTTTTTTCAATTATTGTTTTTTCGCTTTATTTTCGGCAATGTATGGGCCTGTTACTTAATCTTTGACTTTGGATTGTAATTTCGTTTTTAATAAAAAAAATTTTGTATTATAATAGATTTGAAATTTTTATATATTTTTATGTTATGGTCTGATGGAGGGAGTGGTTTACTTTCTTTGAGATAAAATGACTGATGAAGATGTTCTAAAATCTAAACTACAGAAATATTATTCTTAAAACCAACATAAAAAATTTTCTTTTGATAAAAAAAAATCTTTAAAAAAGCAACAGTTAATTAAAATTTAACTGTTTAATTATGATTTCTTAATAATTATGCATAATTAAATATATATTTAATAATAATTTAAAGCAATTGACCATTTTTGCACTTGCAATTACTTTTAGCTCACACACACATACACTCAACTATCAAACACTTGTCATGCCAACTAGCGATTGAATCATTAATAATAAATTATAAAAGTAAATGTTTTATTATATATTTTTTTCTTTGCATTATTATGGCCGGATATCCTCTATAGCCAAATGAAGTAAAGTAAGCAGGCTTACTTTACAACTAACTACTTTAAATATAGACTAGACTATAGACTAGACTATAGACTATAGACTAGACTATAGACTAGACTATAGACTAGAATATAGACTAGACTATAGACTAGACTATAGACTAGACTATAGATTATACTATAGACTAGACTATAGACTTAATGTGGCTTAAACGTATGTAAATCACACATGGTTTAGAGAAACATGTGTTCGTTCAAGTCCAACTAAATTTTCTTATTTGAATTTGTTTTTTGTTATGATTTTATAAATGATGCTGCTGCAGCTTATGTTGGCGATGCTGTTGTAGTTGTTGCAATATCTTTGCAATTAAATGAATCAGACCACATGCTGTTGTTGTGCACACTTAATCATTCATCGACATATTTTTATACACCCATAAAAAAGGCAAAAACTCACTCAAACTATTGAAAAAATCTAAAGATTTTCGATTTTGATTTTATGTCTTGAGGACTTTTTGATTATATGACTTGTGGTAAGCAGTGGTAAACAAAAACCGACTAAATGTAAAGTTTAAAAAAGAGTAGTAAAATTAATGTTTAAACAATTTAAAATTACTTTTTTGCATAACTATTAAGGAATTTTAAAACATTTTCTTAACCTTTTTGCTAACACTGATTACTTAAACACTTTAACTAATTGTCCGTTATTAACCATTAGCAAAGGAAGTGTTTATGTTTGTTTTCTATTTGCATCCACTAAATCTAATAAACAATTTTGAAATCTCGTAAACAGTCGATAATTAAAAAAAGCAAAACTAAAAAAATTAAAAAGAAATGTCAAAATTTTAACGCCTTCTTTTATACCTACTCCCCGAGAGACTGCAGCCACATTTTATGTCTAATGTATGTTCTTTGACTGGCATGACAAGCAGATGGCGTTGCGGTTATTAAGCTCAAATTGTAATGTATTTTCTTTTCCACTTCGGTCTTCCATTTATGACTAGACATGCGCAATGCCTAACGAATTCTAAACATTTATGTTTAAGAAAAAAAAAAAAAACCTTTAATAATCACTATGGCTGGAATATTGTTGGTGGCTTTTTATAGGAAACTAAAAGCTTAAAAGCATTTATGAAATGTCAGTTAATTTAATAATTTGGGTAAAGATAATATGTAATAAAAAATACTAAAGTTTTTTTTTCAATTATTGTTTTTTCGCTTTATTTTCGGCAATGTATGGGCCTGTTACTTAATCTTTGACTTTGGATTGTAATTTCGTTTTTAATAAAAAAAATTTTGTATTATAATAGATTTGAAATTTTTATATATTTTTATGTTATGGTCTGATGGAGGGAGTGGTTTACTTTCTTTGAGATAAAATGACTGAAGATGTTCTAAAATCTAAACTACAGAAATATTATTCTTAAAACCAACATAAAAAATTTTCTTTTGATAAAAAAAAATCTTTAAAAAAGCAACAGTTAATTAAAATTTAACTGTTTAATTATGATTTCTTAATAATTATGCATAATTAAATATATATTTAATAATAATTTAAAGCAATTGACCATTTTTGCACTTGCAATTACTTTTAGCTCACACACACATACACTCAACTATCAAACACTTGTCATGCCAACTAGCGATTGAATCATTAATAATAAATTATAAAAGTAAATGTTTTATTATATATTTTTTTCTTTGCATTATTATGGCCGGATATCCTCTATAGCCAAATGAAGTAAAGTAAGCAGGCTTACTTTACAACTAACTACTTTAAATAAAGTGTGCAAAAAAAATTAATAAAAAAATATCTATATACAATTGTGGTTGGTTGTTTTCTACAAATGATTTGAGTTACAGTGATGCATACTAAATATTATTTGTAATAATCGTATTTGTTGTTGAGGTACCCAGTTAATCAGGCGACTGACTATACCAACTATTCCCATAGTGGAGCTGATCACTGAGCACATATTCAGTACACGTTTACAGGGCAACCAAAAATACGATACTGAGTTATTTAGACTATAGACTAGACCATTTAGTAGAATTTAGAGCAAATTTTAGAATAAACTATAGACTAGTATATACAGAACACTAATGCAGGACTATAGACTAAATTAGGGACTAGTGTATAGATTAGAATAGACAAGACTATAGATTAGAGTATAGGCTAAACTATAGACTAAATTATAGACTGGACTATAGACTAGACTTTACATTTGACTATAGACTAGACTTAGACTAAACTATAGACTTTACTATAAACTAGACTATAAATTCAACTATAGACGAGAATATAACAAAACTATAGAATATAACTTGACTATAGACTATACTACATACTAGACTAGAGAAACGACTTGAGTATAGACCAGACTATAGACTAGCGACAGACTAGACTATAGACTAACAATAGACTAGACTATAGATTAGACTATAGACTAGACTAAAGATTAGACTATAGACTAGACTACTGACTAGACTATAGACTAGACTACTGACTAGACTATAGACTAGACTATAGACTAGACTATAGACTAGACTATAGACTAGACTATAGACTAGACTATAGACTAGACTATAGACTAGACTATAGACTAGACTATAGACTAGACTATAGACTAGACTATAGACTAGACTATAGACTAGACTATAGACTAGACTATAGACTAGACTATAGACTAGACTATAGACTAGACTACATACTAGACTATAGACTAGACTATAGACCATGCTTTCGACATGACTGTGGACTTGAATATAGACTAGATTACAGGCTAAACTATATACTGCACTATATAGACTATATACTAGACTAACTATTTATCTATCTATTTTTATCTATTTATGGCTGCCCTGGTAATTAGTTACTACTAAATTTGCAATTTTTGCTATTAAATGGTTTACAGGAAAAGGGTTTGACGGAAATGTAAAATAGCTAAATTATTATAGAGGTGTTGACTTTAAGGTGCCATTTTTGTAAACAAAAACATAACAATATTTTTTATTTTGCCAACAATTTATAACTGTTAATTATAAAATTAAATATTTTTTATAAAGTAAATAAAAACATAACTAAGTCGTGTTATTTAAACAATCATGACTATATTTAAGTTTTAAACAAACTATTATTTTTATTTATTTAGTCTCATATTTGTGTACAATTTATTTATGAAAAAATCTCACGTTTGAATTTTATAAATTAATTATACAAACATGTTTTGTTTACAATTATTTGCTGTTTTGTTTTGTGTCTAATTTTTAATACCCCTTGGTATTATTAGCAATTAATACGTATTAATTTTATTTGTACAGAGGAGAGAAAAAAATTTTAAATTTTATAAAATATTCATTAGTTGATGTGTTTTTTTTTTTTTTTTTTTAATTTGAACGACAATGGAGACACTTAGTATTAAAGGTGTTGACTTGGACATACTATTCTTACCTTAAAAAAAAAAAAAAACATATTGTTCATGTGTTAAGCAGCCACCAGTCTAGACCTCATAAATTACATGAAAACTTAACATTATTTTAATACGTGCGTAAAATTCAAAATTTTTATTTTATTTCTAACTGATCAAACTGTTTAGGGAATTTTATATATAGATTGATTTTTGTTTTTTTTGTGAATAATTGTTATGTGTTTTTAATAAAAAAGCTAAATAAATATTGAAAACAAATTGTTTAAAAATAAATTTAAAAAAAAAAACATACAAACTTATTTTTACGATCATTGTTTTGTTTTATCAAAATGTCAATCTTTTTTAAAAAAAAAACATGTTGTTTTTTTTGTGTTAAATTTATTTTTATTGTGTTTTCACCAAATTTAGGTAATGCGTCAAAATATTGCAATTGAGATTTATTTTTGTCTTAAATACATGTTGCTAGTATTTATTTGTCACATTTTTTTCGTCAATTTTAAAATTTCACAACTTCAGTTGTACAACCTTTTTATTCGACAAGCATTTAGATGGCGCCTTTTGACAATTTTGGAAAAAATAAAATCAATAACTTTTATGAATTATTTATTAAAAATTATAATAAGTACTTTTAAGTGGTATGTTGTGAATAAATTAAAGCCACCAATATGTCAAATTCAATCGTCAATATTAAATTGTTTATTCAAATAAATAAAAATTGTTCATTCGCCTGTCACTATTTGACCCATACTTGAAACTCAAGTAGATTTTTCTCAAAAAGTATATTACTATTTATGAAACGATTCAGTCTAATTTTTTTAAAATGTTCAGACTATGATAAAATTATTTAAAAATTTTCAAAACTAACTACTTTAGATGTCGGTAATTACGTCTTCCGATTTATCTTATTCTTAGTGGCCTCCGGTAGGTTAGTGGTTTGTATTTTAGTCTGGTAGACCGGAGGTGGTGGGTTCGATGCCCACCTGACTCACTGATTAAGGAGCGCACAACAGGTCCGATAGAGGCCTAGGTGTATTTCTTCGGATTTGATGTGTATATGTACATCCTCCTTTCAAACTAACTTACGAACCAACTTACTAACTCATCTTATTCTTATCCATACAACTACTGGCCAAGTCCTTTAGAGATTGGGGAAATAAGGCAAAACATGAATGACTCACTCACTCAATCAAGTGACAATCTCTGAAAGGGATCGTGCTAATAGAATCGATTTCAACGCACGTATGACTCAATGTTGTGTTTTAACGTACAAACGCATGAAAAATCATGGTTGTGTAAACATTAGAGAGTCAGAAGCTCTTGATGTTCTGGACATGAGAATACTGTGTGATGTTCGCTGGACCAAACACATATTATAAGTCTCGAAATAAGCATTTAATTGTCTCGGCTTTCTTAAAAAGGTGTAAGACATACTTCACTTCCTCTGATCTCCTTAATACCGACCTAAAATGAAATACTTCAAAGTATATTTTGGGGCTACTTAACCACGTACAGGAGAGGACGAAGATACTTAGAACAATTTGTTCTTTGGTCGTACTCTCTGTATGTGGAACAAACTTTCCCCCAAAAGTCTTTCCTGTCACTCTCATTGTGGGTAGATTTGAATTGAATGTCCACAAACACTACTTCCACTATCATCCCTCCCCTGCATGAGGGTCATCCCCTGTGAGCTGGATCTAACAAAAAAAATGTTAGTATTTAATATGGAAGATACCACTCACCATTGTGTATCTTCCAAGCAGGGGATTATTTACGTATATGGAATTTTCGGTCCAGTATACGTCCACTACAACTCAACAGAAAGACCGAAGTACAAATCCATCAAATAAGTAGAAGTCTTCTAATCTAGCTTTGAACAAACCTGGACATGGAAGCAAAATTCTATGGTATCACCCTTTATCTATCACCATTCAACCCTGCACTCTTTTCATTCATCCAAAACATGTGGTTTTGTGGTTCAACTCCATGTCAAATTATTCCCAAGAAAGATCGAGGATACCTTTGACAGGACTATCCCAATTACAATCACACCAAGAAGGATCTTCCCTCAGGTGAACAAATTAGTGACAGTCAAAAAGTGCACAAATGATTTATCTTATTTATATACAATTAAGAAAAATATTCTAAACACCCACACTCTTGACTACTTAGGGACACTAAAGTAGTCATTTATTGTAAGCTAAACTAACACTAACTAGAGATATCAATGTGACAGTTTATGTCAAATTCGATCGCTAAAACTTCAAAATACCACGTAACACGTGGGTGATAGGTGATCTTTGTATACTTTTAGGTCCCGTTAACTCCCCCTCCGGTTATAGTTTAACCGAAAGATATTCTGACGATTAAGAATATTTTGTATGAAAACTATCAATTTAACCTTAAAATAAAATATAACCAGACATTATGATAATGCGTGTAATTGTTATAAAAAACTTTTACTTTTTTTCCATATAAAAAAAGAATCAATCATTTTAAAATGAAAATAAATTTGTAACAATTTTAACAATAAAAAATTCTTTTGGTAAAATCAAACTTTGATTGAATATATTTATTTTTTTTTTAACATAAATGTTAAAACTTGTAATAAAAAAATCAATTGAATTGAAAATCTAAACTACTTATTGTCTATTATATAAATTGATGGCTGTCAAATGCTAACTACTGGTAATTTCAAATTGGAACTTTAACAAAGAAAAAATGTTAAATATACATCAAAGAAACCGAATTTAAATAACAAACAAAATGGTCATAAAACGCACAAATTTGAAATGAATTAAATGTGAATTGTAAAGGGGAAAAAAGACTTAAAAATATATAATTTTTTTCCAAATAGATAAAATCGAGATACATTGACAGCTCTAAGAGGGATAGTTGACAGTTAAACGCACTTACAGTAACAAGCAGCAGCAAAAACTGTTACAGCAAACACAGCAGCAGCAAAAAAGTCATTGTTGTTAAAACTTAAAGTACTCTAAAAGTCATGGAGTAAATGTTATGGAACAAAAAAAAAATCTTAATGTAATTGGCCATTAAAAAAAACTTATAATAGACATAAAGCAATTTGTAAATGTAGATATTTAAAAAAAAATCGTAGACAAAAAATTTATAAAAAATGAGTTTAAAAAACTTTTATAAAAAATAGAAAAATTGTGAGAAAGTGAAAACTAAATATTTTATATTTTTATAAATTTTAATAATAAAAATATCCTCTGCAATATTTGTTATAAAAAATTTTACTATAAATAACTTCAATTAAGACTTCCCCTGAAGTTTAACAAATAAAAGTTGTTAAACTTTAATATTTGAATTTATTTACAAATATATTTTACTTTTTTAATAAGGAAATTATACTTAAGTTGTTAAGATTTATAACATATAACTTTAATGCATTAGAAAAAAATCAAACTATTTATTAATCTACCACTTGGGTTAAGTGCTTGTCTTGCGCGAATGTCAATCGTCACCCCATAGATTACGAAAAGATGGACAAAATAGCTTAAGTGACCACTCTCTCGCTTAAAAAGGTGACACTTAAGTGACAGTTTGACTAGAAAGTGAAAATATTGAAATTTAAAGAATTATTTTGATATTAGACAACACCCAATAAATACCCAGAAGTTCGGTAGGACAGTCCCTACTATTACTAACCTACTATTTAATCCTAGTCATCGTATGTCCAGGTGACTAGCTATTTCAATATATGCCTGTCATACAAGGAAGCTAGTTGTTATCCCATATATTACGAAGAGTTAGACAAAAAAGATTTAGTGTCCACTCTCTCGCTAAAAAAGAGAACACTCGTTTACAAAGAGTAAATTCGTGACGAAAGACGAATTAGAGTTACGTTTATTTCGAATGAACTCTTCGTCAAACAGCTGAAGAACCTTAAGTTCAAAACTGTCTACACAATTGATTACTTAGAGACACTAAAGGGACCAAAGATTCTTTAGGAAATTTACTGAAAGGTAAACTAAAACAATAGTGGTTTATATCAAAATATTAAACAAAATACCAGAAGAATTATTGCTTCCCAATCTACTAGATAAATGAGTGAAAATTTAAAACTAATTACACTCTTGTTTACTTAGAAACAGTATTGGGGTTATTGATTGTAACATGTTCTTAACATTACATAAGTTTCAAATAGTTTAATAATATCAGAAATTCAAATTATGTTTTAACTAATTACACTTTTGATTACTCAGAGACACTAAAGTAACTAGATTAACTGAAGTTTATAAAAGTAAACAGTTGATTTATATTGGAGTCAGATAAAATATAATTATTCAACAATAAAGTGAAATTGTGTTAACCTGTCTACAAGTTGATTGTGAAAACATTGTTAACTGTTTACTTTAGTGTTTACTTAGAGACACTAAAGTGTTTATTTACTTTAAATAAAATAACTTAATAGTTGGTAGTTTTTCTTGGAATTAGATAAAATATAATGATTCAAAAATAATATAAAATTGTGTTAAAAAGTCTACAAGTAAAACAATTTTAACTGATTACTGTAGTATTTACTTAGAGTCAGTAAAATGATAATTGATTTTAAATAAAAATAAATGACGAAAGCCTGTCATTGCCAATGCAAGAACTCCAGTGTTTTAATGTCACTTTCGAATGCTTAACATTTAGTTTTCTTTGTACCAAGATCATTTGATCTTTCAAATCCCACAAGTGACCCGTTATGGGTACACCATTCATAGTATACTACTAGCAAAGTGATCGCTTTGATCCTTTTGCAGTCTAATAAGGTCGATATTTCTTTCTGAAACCAATGTCTCACAATTTCGTTTCTAATTCATTAAGATATTGATCGTAAACCCACAAAAATTCAAAATAAGCAGATCGGAACAAAATACATATACACAAAAAATATTATATGCTAAAATATGCTATAGAGAACAAAATATGCTCTAACAGAGTAAGCTTTTTTTATTTTACAAATTCTGTTATAATTTCGTCGCAGACCTACAAAAGTGAGGCTTTAAGTCCAAAATAAGCAGATCGAAACAAACTACATATGCACAAAAAAGCATAATATGCTAAAATATGCTATAAAGAACTAAATATGCTCTAACAGAGTAAGCTTTTTTGATTATGCAAATTTTGGTATAATAATTAAGACTTGTTGGGAGGATTTTTTTATTTTTATTGAAGAAATTTATTTATATTTTCCAGATGCTATGTCTAGCGTACTTCCCCCTTTTAACATTCGATTTTGCTTATTCATTTTTAATTTATCTGGCTTATTATAAACTTTTTTCTATTTTGTTATTAAAAACTACTGTTCGCTAAATATAAGTGTTTTTTTATTTTTTTCAATCATTATAAATCACTTAAAAGTTAAAAGTTTGCTGATTAACGAACGTCCTTGCCCTTGAATTTTGTTTTATTATAAAAAAAAATACTTATTATTAGTTTGTAAGTAGGTACTCAGTTTTAACTGTTAAACTATTCAAATTGCATTTATATTTTTTCCTAAGTTAGGTGTGGTCTTTGTCTTTAACATTTAGTTTTATATGCGTTTTTATCTATTGTCATTAATTGACAATTTTGTTTTAATAATAATTTTAATTTTTTTTATCTTAAAAGCTGACAAGAGTTGTTATTAGATGATTAGTAATATTACTTCATTGTTTTTTCTTTTTGTTTTATAACTTTTTATTACGAAGAGTTATTGTGTATTTCAGGCACGTGCAATAAATTTCAATGTCTTCAGAAATGTTATAAAAAAGCTAATTTGGTAAAATCTTCTTGTTTTAGATTTGGATTTGAAATTTCGTTAGATTAATAATAATTTCTTGTGATAAGCAATGTCTTTTGACAGCTTCTTAATATTTTGATTAGGCCTTAAAGATAAATGTTGGTTGTTATCAAATGGCCTAAATCTCTAGTCTATATTTAAAGGGCAGTTTTTAATTTAGTAAAAATTTTGAGTTTAAAATAATCAAAAACTTGATTTCAACATAATTTAGGTTAAAAAGAGAATGTTTAGATAGCTATAGAGCCTGCAGTGTGCTCCCATTTATATCTGTTTGCTGTATGTGGTTTCTTAAAATTTTAAATGTCGTGTAGCAATCTATGAAAGGCAATATCTTCCAAAATTTAGAAACTCAATTTCCTGGCTTTAGTTCCTTAGAATTTTCTAATAAATGTTCCCAAGAGAAGAAATATCTGGTATAACATTGCTCTCAAGATATTTGAACTAAATTTTTAAAATTTCTGGAAATGTATCCCAGGGACTTGTGTTCACTCTTTAAGAACTACTGTTTATACGAGAAGTCTTCCTACGTTTTACTATCCTCTCCGCATGCTGTTCACAACTCCGAATTCGTTCGTCTAATCTCGGGCTTCTCTACCCACCTTTCCATTACATTTTAACCTTAAATGTCTGCAAATTTACCCCAGGGGCTTTTGTTCACCTTTTAAGAACTATTGTATTTACGAATCTGGGAACTTGAGAAGTATTCCAACGTTTTACAATCCTCCGCATGCTGTACATAAGTCTGAATCCGTTTGTCTAATCTCGAGCTTCTTTATTTACCGTTCTAAGATTTTAACCTAAAATTTCTGCAAATGTACCCCAGGGGCTTTTGATCACCCTTTAAGAACTAATGTTTATACGAATCTGCGAACTTGAGAAGTATTCCAACGTTTTACTATACGCTCCGTATGCTGTTCAAAAGTCTGAAACCGCTAGACTAATCTCTGATTTCTGTACCCACCCTTCTATTGTACTTTCACCTAAAATTTCTGCAAATGTACCTCAGGGGCTTTTGTACCATCTTTACAAAATGTTTTTTGTATCAATATTTTTACTGATTTTATTTTCTCTTCACTTGTGTCCCCTGGGGCATATGTTCTGCATGCTGTCCATATGGAGAAAGCGTTTCTTTAATCTCTGGCTTTTCTATGGCATTAATCCAAAATTTTTAACTAGATTTTAAATTAAAATTTTCATATTATTTTAATTAATAACAAATTATTAATTGGCAAATGTACCCCAGGGGTTTTTGTAGCCCCTTAATGAATTATAATTTAAAGAAATATTGAAAATTTTTCTTTGACAAATATCGGGCTTCTTAACCAAAAAATTTTGATTCCAAATAATCCATGTTTTTAACTAGATTTTAAACTAAAATTTATGTTTAAGTAAGCAATTGTACACCAGGGGCTTTTGTACCCCTTTATGAACTATTATTTATAAAAATCTGTCAACTTGACTTTTAAAATTAATTTCATAATTCCAAATTTACTTTTAAATACTAAAACTACCATTATTTCTATTCGTTTTATTTACAATTAATTTGTGCCCCTGAGGCTTATGTTCCCCCCTTTACACACCATTTTCAAAACTTGTTTTTTTATAAAATTTTACTATTAATTTAAAATTTATTTTAAAACAAATGCTACTAACATTTTAACTGGATTTAACTAAGATTTATTTAGTTTCTTTAAAAAAATCCAAAATTTGACAACAAATCCTGACAACTTTTCCCAAATATATAAAAACCTCCAAATGACAAGCCATCAACAAAAACAGATTTTAAATGATTTTCAGCTTTAAAGACAAGTTAAAAAAAAGAAAATATAAGTGAAATTTCATAAAGAAATCACAAAATAAATTTAATATTTAAATGTCACAAAAGGATAAAATGTTAAAACTATTTGACAAACCAAACGACAGACAGACAGCCACACAGACAAGCGGCCAGTTAACAAATTTGGCATTTTAAAAATATTTAAAAACTACAACAAAAAACCTAAGTCAACAAACAACAAAAGAATGTGTAAAAAAATTATGAACATTTTGCTAAATTGATTTTTAACTAAAGCTAATTTTCCATTTAATTTTTTTGTTTGCTGAATAAGAAAAAAAAAAGAAATATTTGAAAGGAAAAGCCTGTGAACACATGTGAGGCTTCATAAGCTGATGATAACTGCCACCAACTGACGGCCTCTTCATTTTGTGTTTTTTTTTTTTACAATTTTTGTTTTTTGGCTTTAAGCCGTCAAATGTTTACAACTTGTTTCTTTTTTTTTTTGTGGCAAACAATTTTTTTTGTGGTGACATCACTAGTCACTACTAAACAGCAGAATATACGCACCAAAAATTTTACAAATTTGTTTAAATTGTTTAGAGGGGCCAGTAAAGAGGGGGGGTGTGCTTGAGTTAGGTCTCCTTTTATGCCAAAAAGTAAAGGTGAACATATTTTACATTTTGTATAATTTCTGTTTTGTATGCCTTTTTCTAAAAAAAGGCTCTTTGATTAATTGCCGCTTTAATGCCTATTACTGCTGCTGGTATTGCTGAAGGTGCTATTGTTGCTATTGCTGGTGGTAGGTCTTTGTTGCTGCTTCATAAAATTATCTAGTATTTATGTTTGTTTAAGTAAAAGTTTTTTTTTATAATCTACAATTTGTTTTATTTTATGATTTTTGTTAATAAATTTGATTTTGTGTGAATTCACACAAATTTGCTGTAAAAAGTTTAAGTGTTTTTTTAAGAGGACTTAAAAGTTCAAGGGTTAAATGTTTATAGTGTTGGTTGCTGCTTAAAGATAATTAAGAGGAAGTTATTAAAGAAAGATGTTAAAGATAAACGTGATATATTAAATCATAAATAAACTTTATTAATAAACAAAATTTATTGGTTTGTGGCACTGCTGAAGAAAATTGGACAAACAAATTGAAGCGCATATATAGAGCATGCGTAGAGGACAGTGAAAGGCTGAATTATTTTCTCTGTCATTGTCGTTCTGAGAGTTTCTAGACCTCCCATTTTTGACTAATGTATAATGTTTTTGCACTAAAATTTTCACACAACGGGATCAATATCGTTCTAAGTGAACACACAGGATTATGGGCATAACTATACAAAATAGAATAAAAGGATTAGATAATGTAGAGCAAAAATATTTACTCCTTTTTTGTCGAAATAATATCCAAAAACCTTGATATCAATGTTTTCCAGATATCGCAATCTTTAGTTTCTAGCTGATTGAAAAACTCTAACCCCCATATTCATAAATGCTTAATAAAGTTATCAATGATTTATAGTAGGAATTTTGGCATGAAAAATTTGCATAATAAACCTAAAATAAGCTATTAATATCTTTATGGATATGGGGATAAGAAACTATGTACAAAAGCTATGATATACAGTTGTCAGATCTTCAAAACGTTGCCTGTAAAATGTGAAAAAAGTCCAACAATCGTTTGCAACTTTGTCAGAAAAAGCATTACTGACAATGTTGCTAGACAAAATTTGTAAGTTAACACTGTTATTATACATTTGTTAAGAGAGTTCGTCAACATTGAATGATTATTCCTTTTAAAGCTTTCTATATAAGTGTATTTTTACTAAATTTCCCATAAAAAAGGACACAACAGATCCGAGTTTACAATCAGTTTTACAATCTCAACTTAATAAGGAAAATAAGACAAGTGGATTTAGACGAGAGCCTAACATACCTAGAGGATAATGAAATGCCAAGCTTTCCTTGAAATTATATCCAAATATCTTAGGAGCGATATTTTTCCAGATATAACAAGCCTTAAGAACACTGATTGGAATGTTTTAGGTGTATTTTATCGAAACTAATTTCAATCTAACATAACTGAGCTCGAAAGTTGGCCATCTTCACGAAACGAAGTATGATTCACCTTCATTGCTAAGAAAGGCTCCTTTTTGACCTAGCGGTAGTGTCAGTAAAAGCTTTCAAGATGGGAGTAAAACATAGCTTTACATTTAATTGTTTTTCTAAATGGATTGTAAGTATAATTTGAAAACGTTATGGATTTCTCTAATATGTGCTTCCTTGACAAAATCTTGCAATTTTTCAAAGTCTAACGATAATTTGTTTAATTGCTATCGAAATATCATCAGTATCGATGATATTTCGTTTGTCATTTACTACAGGATTGGTAGATAAGTAGATTTATCCAAGAGTAGTAAAGCCTTGAAGATGGGAATGAAACATAGCTTTGTATATAATGGGTTTCCTAAATGGCTTTCTTGACAAAATCTTTCTATTTTTCATAGTCTAACCATAATCTTTTTAATCGCTATCAATATTGTATCAGTATTGGTCATTTACTTCTTGGATCTAATCTGATCATTTCCCTTTTGTGAGAGTATAATAAAACGCATATTGCGAAAGTTCGATTTATATTCGGGCTAAGAATGTTTATTAATTATTATATTAGAACAATCATCGGCAAATGATCTCTTTTGCAGATTTTGTATTGAACGGTAATGAAAAGCTTTAAATGAGAGTAGAGTAATGTGGATATTGCGAAAATTCGATTGATGTTCGTGTAAAGAATGTTTATTAATCGTTTTATTAAAACAATCATAGGTTTATTAATCGTTGTATTAGAACAATCATCGGTAAATAGTTTCAAAAAGACTCTTTGGCAGATTTTGTAAAAGAAAAAGTAATTGAGAGCTTTTTGCTTTTCTCTAATTTATAAAGTTCAACCGTTTGTGCAAAGCATGTTTATTAATCGTTTGATTAAAACAATCATCGGGAAAGAGCGGCGAATTAACTCTTTAGCAGATTTTGTGTTGTCCGGCATTGTGACACTTTAAGTGAGAGTAGAGTGCGAAAATTCGATTCGGCAAGAAATGTTTATTAATCGTTGGATTAGTGGCAAATGAACTCTTTGACAGATTTTGTGAATGCAAAAGTAATTGAAATCTTTTTGCTTTTCTCTAATTTATAAAGTTCAACCGTTAAACAATATTTGTATAAAGTTAACTCGTTTCTCTTAAGAATATATTTGCTCTATATATTTTACTCTATGAAATTGAAAGTTGTAAGTTGGATTGATATATAAAACATGTTTTTGAGAATTTTCAATTGGCATATTTAAAATCGATTATTATTACAGCGGTTCCTTCCCCTTTAAAATCACAATCTTTTCTATCATAACAAATTCAAATAGACATTGAATTCAAATTGTTTGCGTGAGTTTTTTTTTTATTTCTTTCACCAAAATTAAAAAAAAAAACTAGTTTTTTGCTTAAATCATAACACGTTTATTATTAACTATGAACCATTAATTGATACTTTAATGAGTTTTGAAATGAAATATCAATAAATCATTATTAACACCATCATCATAAAGAGATCATTTACAATTAGAGTTAAAGTAAAAAATCGTGGGGTAATTTAAAGATTTATTTTTTACACACACACACACACTTAATTGAATTTTAGCAATTTGATTTTCATAG
Source organism: Lucilia cuprina (assembly GCF_022045245.1). Classification (NCBI taxonomy): domain Eukaryota; kingdom Metazoa; phylum Arthropoda; class Insecta; order Diptera; family Calliphoridae; genus Lucilia; species Lucilia cuprina. The sequence goes on from NC_060952.1 coordinate 30,523,039, forward strand.
TGGTCTATGAGGACAAATCAAATAAAGAGAGCTAGAGAAGAAGGAGGACATGTTAGTTAAAATTTGCGTACAAACAAATGTCAATAAATTTAATGTGTGCGTTTTTTTTAAACATGTATTTATGATGTTCAATTGTATGGAGGTGATTAAAGCCTTTTTATGCAAATATATGCCAATATATATGAATGAGATTTTTTTTTTGTTGGTTTGTTAATTTTTGTTAAGCCTAAAATATGTGTTATTTATGTATGTATTTAGTTTTCATTTTGCTCATAAATATTTTAAACAGAGTCTTATAGAGAAGAAAATAAAAATTAAAGGTGCGTGCGTGTGCCTTGACAAACGTCAAATGTTCATACAAAATGTCAAGATAAACAAAATTATATGCCGGGCATTAATCGTAAATTTGTATAAAATTTCGTTTAGGTTTTTTTTTCTGAGATTTATGTTATTTAGAAACTTGAGTTGAAATTGTCAATGGAGAACACGTTTTTTTTCTGTTTGTTTTGTAGGCTTAAGTTATTGACAAATTGTTCAATGATTTTCTGTTTAAATAAACTAAATATTTTTAGCAATAAATTTTTAACAAATATAAAACACATTTCAAAGTTAAATAGTTAATACTACCTTTTGCACTGCAGCATAATTGTTTTTATTTTTATTTTTTTTTAATTTATTTAAATACTTTACAACATATTTTTTTCTTTTATTAAAAAAAGAAAAATTTAATTAATTTTATTACAACGATTTAAAAACAAACGTGCGTTCTTTAATGCCACTTATATTAAACTAAAAAATTTAACCACAAAATTTCTTTAGTGAAATTCACCACTAAATTTGTTTATTTTTTTCAAAAAAGTGTAACAAAAAGATCTAAACACATCTTTTTTTTCAATTTTTTTTTATTTGTAACAGAAAAACTTTTATTTATAATCCACAGCATGTAACTTTTCCTTTTTTGTTTTAATACCCATTCCCGGCCTTTTAACGCCATACGGATGTTTATTATAGAAAATAAACAAAAAAATAAAACAATCATAATTTTCTTTACAAAAATGTTATTTAAAACAAAAGAAAATTATGATTGAAATGGTAAAATTTCCAAAAAATATTTCGATTTATTTCTAAAATAAAAATTTTGGGTTACAACACTTGTTTCAATATTCTTGCCGTAAGGGGCCTATAGTACGACAGACACATTTACATTGTTATATTTGTAATTTAATGATCAATTTAAATAATCAAATCACACCACTATAAACATTATAGCTTTTAATTTGTAGAGAGAACAAATTAATTGTTTATTTAAGCAGGTACTTTTTCTTACCAAAAAAGTACCTTTTACAACCATAATCAAGTCAACAGAATAGACCATATAAAATTCAACAAAAACTAGTCCAAAGGCCATACAATTCATAGACTAGTCTGTAGGTCAGTCCATATAGATGTCAATACGCTAGTCAATAGAATGATCTATATGATAGATAGGCTAGTCACTAAGCTAGTCGATAGGTCAATCCATAGATTCGTCCATAACTAGTCAATATGATATTCCATAGATTCTTTAATAGACTATATACTAAGTACTAGTTAATAGGGAAATCCATAGACTTCTTAATAGACTTCTCCACAGGTAGTCCAGAGAATAGTTAATAGGATAGTCCATTGATTCGTTAATAGGCCAGTCTATATACTACTTAATAAACTTATCCATAGACAAGTCAATAGACTAGTTCATAGACTATATAGTTTTAACTATAGAATAGTTTAAAGACTAATCCATAGAATTGTCCACAGGTAGTAAATGAACTACTGTCAACAGGAAGTTCACAGAATAGATTAGGCTAGTCCATTGATTCTTTAATAGACTATTCAGTAGTCAAATCTATAGAATATTTAAAAGGCTAATCCATTGACTTGTCCACTGGTAGTCCATGAACTAAAAACGACAGGAAGTCGACAGAATACCCAATAGGCTAGTTCATCGATTGTTAATACACTAGTCTATATATCACTTAAAAAACTAGATTAGACATAGATTAGTCAATAGACTACTACATTAACTATATAGATATGGAATCTATAGAAAAGTTAATAGGCTTATTCATAGATTTGTCCACAGGTAGTCTATAGAATAGTCAAGAGGAAGAAAACAGAATAGTCAATAGGGTGATCCGTAGACTATAGGTCAGTTTATAAACTAATTAAGACGTTCACAGGAAGTGCACAGAATTGACCAAACCGTAAACTAGTTAAAATGCCGGTTTATAGACTGCTCAAGATGCTAGTCCATAGACTAGAGAATAGGCTTATAGAGTAGTCAATAGGAGAGTTTATAGAAAATCAAATAGAAGGTTAGTTCTTTGTTAATTTATAATCGGCTAGTCCGTAAACTAGTCGATAGGATAATTCATATGCTAGTTAAAAGGCTAGTCCATAAACTAGTTAATAGGCCAGCCTATAGGCTAGTTAAGAGACTAGAGAATACGATACTATCGTAACGATAATCCATACTTTACACAAAAGACTCTTCAATATATATAAGTCAATAGAATAGTCGGTAGAATTGTCCTTACTAAGGACTCCTTATGACTATTATGAACTAGTCTACAGACTGACTACAGCCAATGGACTATTTAGCAAAATTTTATTTTATTAAAAAGTGCTTAATGTGAGATTTTTTTTTCAAAAAAATAAATTTTAATTATTTTCCAAAAAAAACTTTTTTACTCACCAATCTCTCCTTTGATGTAAACTAAAAACGGTCAACTGTAAAGAAAAATAAAAAAACATCAAATTAGCCAATTTTTTTAAATTAAATATTTTAAATTTAAACAAAATTAATACTAAAATATGTCACTTTAGTTTCTTCAAACATATGTTGCTAGTATAAAGCAAGTCAAGCAACATCTTGCAATTTTCTTAAAAATCTAATTTTAAAAACAAAATTAATACAAAATGCCAAACTATATGAACTAAAAAAGTTTAGCAACCTGTTGCGTTATGTTTTCTGAAAAAGTTGTAATTGTTAAGTTTGTCGATTAAAGAAATGTATAATATTTCTACAATCAATACCTTCTTAATCCTTTATAAACAATAAAGAAAATGTGTTTTAATTCATGTTACAAAACTATGTGAACTAAACATTTTTAGCAACATGTTGCGTTAAATTTTCAAAGAAAAAAAAATTGATAAGTTTGTCGATCAATTGCTGTAAAGAAATGTATAATATTTCTACAATCAATACCTTCTTAATACTTTATAAACAATAAAGAAAATGTGTTTTAATTCTCCCCAGCAACATGTTGCAAAATCCCCAATTTTTTTATAAAAAACTGACATGTTTCATAATAATAAATTTACATTGAATGGCATTCTTTGATAATAATTTTTATTTAAATTTGCATATTATTTTACTTGCATACAAAATATTAAATTGCCTTTAAATACAAAATATGAAATTATTATGAATATGAAGTGTTATAAACAAAATCAAAATGTGTTTTTTTTTTTGTTTTGCATAAACAATAAAATGGTTACTGACATTAAATGTTCTTTTGTTATTTTTTTGTTTAAGCAAAATTTTTCTTATTGGAAACCCACACGTTATTGTGATTTTTTGGGGTATGGTTACAATAATACAAAAAAAAAATTAAATTATGAAATTGCGGTTTTTATATTTATAAATTAAGTTTTACAGAGAAACAAAATGGTTTTAATGATGATTGTAAACAAACATTTTATGTTAATTATATTCTTTTGTTATTGTAAGAAACAAACTATAATTCTAAAGAATTAAACAAAAAAATAAACATAATGTGGTAAAAAAAAAGCTAACTTGACAAAAGAGACTCCTTTAACTGAATGAGTCATTTGTAATGAGGGGGGAATGCAATATTAACCCATTAGTGGAAAAAATAATAAAGATTTAGAATGTTCTAAAACCTTTCTAAAGTAATAAAGCTGTGACTATAAGTACAAAAATAGAACAAATTAGGATTTGTGGTAATTTTTTTCTTTTTCTTCCCTTTTAGGGTTAATCATAATGACTTTGATTAAAAAGACTTAAAATTTGACTCACTTCTGTGAAATATTTTTAATGTAGTCGCTCTGTCGCCAGTGTCTGTTTTCGTTATATTGGTTAAACATTAAAACCACTTGTACGCATGCGTGGGCGTTTATCTTTTGGTATATTATTTTATACTTTTGCTTCGAATTTTACCTTGGTTTTGTATTATTTTACAGTGATTTTATTACTGTTGTTGCAACCAAAAAAAATGATTTTTCTGTTGAGTAAAGTGTTTTAATTTAAGTAAAACTTGATAAGGGCCTTACATTATTTCCACTGCATTATACAGCTAATGTAAGTGTTACAGCAGCTACATACAAACACACATACATATGTTTGTAATTGGAGTAGTTAATTCAAGGAATCTTAGTGAATGCCAGATACTGTTGCTTACCTACCATCATCATCATAAAAATAAATAATAACAATGATAATGACGATAATAATGATAATAATAGATTGTTATAGAGAGTTTAGCAAGTGAATGTGTTTTTAGCTGTCAGCAAGGACAGGGAGTGTAATGATTTCTCTTTGTTAAGCGAAAGGTAAATATTTTTAACCTACACCATAATAATCGGTAATTTGCATTTTTGCCGCTGTCTGTACCGTATAAAATAATCGACCTACATCCATAAATTATAGACTAGACTATAGACCGGACTATAGACTGGACTATAAACTAGAATATAGACTAGATCAGACTATAGCTAGAATATAGACTACAATAAAGACTAGACTATAGACTAGACTATAGACTAGACTATAGACTAGACTATAGACTAGACTATAGACTAGACTATAGACTAGACTATAGACTAGACTATAGACTAGACTATAGACTAGACTATAGACTAGACTATAGACTAGACTATAGACTAGACTATAGACTAGACTATAGACTAGACTATAGACTAGACTATAGACTAGACTATAGACTAGACTATAGACTAGACTATAGACTAGAGTATAGACCAGGCTATAGACTAGAGTATAGACCAGGCTATAGACTAGACTATAGACTAGAGTAATATTGTAGGTTTTTGAACAGTCGTGGACACCTGATAATAATTTTCTCATGTTTTATGTTGCCTTTATGCAGACTAAATTGGTTATTGGGTATTTTTTTAAGGGTCTATATGATATGTTTTTGTAAACACCTTTTCTTAATAACTTAATATAAATATAAAGATAAAAGTAAGGATTTTTTCCAAGTACGTTATAGCTAAGAAATACGTATTAAAATTGCTGATGAATTTGTAATTTCCTGAAATATTATAAGATAGCAAGATCTAAATAACTAAATCTAAAACACTAAATTAATTTTAAACTTTAAGGAAATTTAAAAAGCAAAAACTGATACAAAATAGTTTTTGAAACTGGTTCGCATGGTGTTATTGAGCACGTATTGAGTATAAAGGGCAAATATTTTAAATGATATAAAGTGAGTTAATTATTTTTTCAACTTAAACAAAGAAGTCTAAAAATAATCCAATAAGGATTAAAACAGCTTTAATTTTTTGCTTTCTAAGTGGCAAAAACTGTTTTAAACCAATAAAGCTGAATATTTATTTAACCCCTTCGTTTTGAAAAAACTTTAAGAATTTTCCATTAATGCCAACGAAAATATTTTTAAAATACTAAATATTTATAAAAAAAAGCGGACAACAGCGCTAACTAAACTTGCTGATAATCCAAAGTTTAAAAACCCCATTAATCTTTGAATATAACTTCAAATATATAAGGTGCTTAAAATACATTTTAAATATTAAGTAGTTGTGCGGTTGGTTATTTTTGGAATTTTTTCACTCGCAAACAAAAGAAAAATTTGAAAAATATGCAAATTTTTTCATATCATTTTATTGTTATGCTCAACCCTAATGAACTTAAAGAATTTTGTTTTCTTTGATTGTATTTAATATCCTGTTAACAATAAATTTATTTTATAATTTAGTTGAAGAAAAAAATATAATAATGCCTTAACTGACACTAATTGAGTCATTATCTTTCAAATGTGCCAAACAAAAGACTTAAAGTTTTTTTCGTATTGGAGGAGAGTTTAAAGAGTAATAAAAATAATTTTCTGCAAAATAATTTAAGATGTAACAAATATTTTCAGATTGCAGGCTGGTTTTTATAGTAAAACAATTTAGTTAAAGCAGAGATTCTAAGAATATGTACTGAATAGATCAATAAGTGAAGTAGAACTAAATTAGAATTGAACTAGAACTGAACTAGAACTGAACTAGTAGAATTGACCTAGAACTGAACTAGAACTGAACTAGAACTGAACTAGAACTGAACTAAAACTGAACTAGAACTGAACTAGAACTGAACTAGAACTGAACTAGAACTGAACTAGAACTGAACTAGAACTGAACTAGAACTGAACTAGAACTGAACTAGAACTGAACTAGAACTGAACTAGATCTGAACAAAAATTAAACTAAAATTAAATTAGAACTGAACTAAAATTGAGTGTGACTTATCTAAAAATGTTGGGAAACTCTGCCTATGTACTCTAGGATCAAACAACCTAGTGAAGCAGTATTCATCTCTTTACTGATTGATCTTCATCATGTAAGTGGAAAAATATAAAATTACTCTAGTAGTTCAGTAACCTACAATTTGAAAAACGTTTTATTGCTAAAGAATAAAATTGAAAAAAATATATATGTATATATCTAAAGATTTTTTATAAGCCGAGTCTAAACAAAAAATGTACGTGATATTTTTCTTATACAAGTACATACCAACTGGAAAAACTAAAACAAAGATTATGAAACGTTACACCGATTGCTAAGATTGATATTGAATGTTGATGGTGCCGATCATGATGATGATGCAGGCAATGAGTCTTAGTAGTTGAGACAAAAAAAGTATGTTCTACATGACTAAAGAAATTATGATAAGTCAGTGAGTGAGTGGGTCATTAGGTTGTGTGTTATATGGCAAAATAGTAGAACGAAAAAAAAAACAATTTAAAGAAACTTTTTAAATTGTTACCTAGATATTTAGAAAAGAGCTATTTTGAGTAAACAAGCAATTTGTTTCTGAGTTAAAGTTTCACAAAGTTTCACAAAGTTTTATTTTTTCAAAAGCCTTGTAGATAGTTTGACAAATTGTTTTCATATAAGGCAAAGATAAATTTCTTTTGAAATTTAAAACTTAAATTTTATGTTTTTTTTTTTTTTTTTTGGAGAAATACACAGAAAAATTATTTTTTTGAAGTTGTTTTCCCTTAAATATTTTATTGTTTTCTTTTTAAATTTTGGTTAAAAGTTATTTAGCAAAATGTTAAATGTAACAACTAAAAAAATATTGTGGGTGTTCGAGGCAAAAACATTAAAATTTAACATAATTTTTGGAGAAGAAATTTAAATATAATAAGACCAACTAAAGAGTGCATGTGAGTGTTATTATTTAGGAACTTATTTAGAGATAGATCCGAAATAAAATTAAACTCTATCTGAACTAAAGCTGAACTAGAACTGAACTAGAACTGATCTAGAACTGAACTAGAACTGAACTAGAACTGAACTAGAACTGATCTAGAACTGAACTAGAACTGAACTAGAACTGAACTAGAACTGATCTAGAACTGAACTAGAACTGAACTAGAACTGAACTAGAACTGAACTAGAACTGAACTAGAACTGAACTAGAACTGAACTAGAACTGAACTAGAACTGAACTAGAACTGAACTAGAACTGAACTAGAACTTAAGATTATTTAATTTTTGTTTAGTTGCTAGTAAATTTTAAGAAAATTAAGTATTTGTTGCCAAATATTGTATTACTATTTTTTGGCAATTTATGTTTTTCCCCAATTTTTTTAAATATTAATAGTTGTTGGCACTGTCTTTCTCTAAAATCTTAACAAATATTCTAAAAAAGTAAACAACATTTTAGGCTAAGCCAACAGTTAAAAATACTACCGTCACTTTGGCTCTAAAACAACCTGCATAATTCTAGACAAAAAAAGACTATGTTTACAAAAAACAAAATCTCTAAACAGCGCAACATGTTGTTGTTCAGCTGCATTGTTGGTTTGAAAATTTTGCGTATTTGGTATTGTCAACAAATCATATTGGCCACATTCTTTTTCCTCTTCTTTAGCAGCAGCTTACAGGTATGGTAACCATGTAAATGTTGAGAGAGAAAAAAATGCGCAAGCCAAAAAAAAAACAACTGCAAACAACTTTTATACCATCATGAGGCAAAAAAAAAACGCATAAATATTTTTACACCAAAAAAACTACAGTCAAGTCATAAGAGTTTTTAAGAAATCTCTTTAAGATTTTCAATGTATAAAAAACACTGGTATAATCCATATTTCACTGTAATAAAAACACAAATCTCTCAAGTACAACACATGTAATTTCTTTGGTAACCACACCAAAACTTACATTAAACCAAAAAGAAGTAAAAAATGCTTATAACAGGCTACAACATCTCCAAACAACACATACCAAATGATGTAATACAAAGATGCAACAGCTGCAGTTTACTACAGCACACTTGCCACGACAACAGCAGCAGCAGCAACGGCGGCTGTTGCAACAACATATGGTTAAATATAGTATATTATTGTAAAATTTTTATATTGAAAGTATAAACAAAAAAATATTGTATAAAGAATGGAATTTCAAGACATTAAATGTTGACGGAAAAAAGCTAAATACCAGTCAAAGACATAATAAAATATTAACACGTTTATTACCAAAAAAAATATGCTTGTATCATTCCGATGAAATGTGGTATAATTTAAAAGTTTACTTGCCGGTACTTACGATTCCTTAAAGGGTCAGAAACTGATTAAGATGCAGAGTTGTTCTAATTATGTTGTAAAGTGTCAAGTTTATTTATAAACTTAGTTTTTAGCTTAAATATGTATGTTTCTATGTGAGACCTTTTTTTTCATATTCACGATCAAAATGATATTTTAAAAGATATATCAAATAGAATGTTCAAAATTCCTTTTAAGGTAGCGAAGTTTTAAGTTTAGAGGAAGAATATTATGATATTTAATTCTCGTAATATTGGCGTAGAATAAGTAAAGTAAGGGTACAGGTAACATAGGATCAATCCTTGTTTAGGGTCGCGTCAAACGCCATCAATACCAGAGTTGTTGGGGGTCAATAATATCGTGTTATATGAACATTTAGAACTGAACTAGAACTTAACTAGAACTGAACTAGAACTGAACTAGAACTGATCTAGTATTGATCTAGAACTGAACTAGAACTGAACTAGAACTGAACTAGAACTGAACTAGAACTGAACTAGAACTGAACTAGAACTGAACTAGAACTGAACTAGAACTGAACTAGAACTGAACTAGAACTGAACTAGAACTGAACTAGAACTGAACTAGAACTGAACTAGAACTGAACTAGAACTGAACTAGAACTGAACTAGAACTGAACTAGAACTGAACTAGAACTGAACTAGAACTGAACTAGAACTGAACTAGAACTGAACTAGAACTGAACTAGAACTGAACTAGAAGTGAACTAGAAGTGAACTAGAACTGAACTAGAACTGAACTAGAACTGAATTAGAACTGAATTAGAACTGAACAAAAACAGAACTAGAACTGAACTAGTTTATATATAATCAATCTAAACCAACTTCTTAGTCACATAAAGTGTTGCTTATAAAAATATCTAAATTCTAAACGCGAAGGACCATTTAAATTTCTTTATATTCATATGTTGTTTCTACTTTAAAGCACAAAATTAAATGAAACAATGTTTCGATACATTTTGTATCTTTGACATTTGTTATTGAAGATTAATTACTAATGGTCATTTAAGAATTTGCGTAGGTGTGCTGATTTCATAAAAACGACTCAACAAAACTCTACAAATTATTTAATTAAACTGAAATATTTCTCTTAAGACGGTTAAGATATTTGATATCTGTGTGTGTTTTCCTCTAACAAATTTAATTAAAAAAAGATTAATTGATTAAATACAAAAAAAGTAAATATTTTAAAGAAAATGTTTGTCAAGAAAATAATTTATCAAAGATATAGATCAACAAAAACTAATTTAAACAAAACGCCAACCACACAAATAACTACAAAACATGAACCAAAAAATTCCCCAATAATAGACATTAATAGAGAAAGCTTTTTTAGAAAAAAAAACTATTCAATCATTGTAAATAATGTCGCTCAGCGACAAATTTAATATTCTTAACAAAAGCATAAGTTGGGGGATAGTTGTAGAGTCAACTGTCAATGAAAGAGTTCACTGAACGATTAGCTTCATAAATAAAATATTGTGTTCTAATCTGAAAAATAAAAGAACTTTGGTATTTCTTTTCTATTTTTTCCATTCTTCATTCAATTCTTTCACTTCATTTCATCATTTTTGTTTTTGTTATTTATAAGGTTTCTTCTTGTTTTTTTTTTCTTTTTTCAAACACGGTGTTGTATGTGGATCCAGCGTGAAAGGTGCGTGCTTTAAATTTTTAAATGTTTTGGAAAACCAAAGAAATTCTACAGTTTTGTTGTTTGTTGTAACAAAAAGACCGCTTTTTTAAATTTAACCGCCTCATAACAAATCATATGGCCATCGAACATCATTGATGTGTTTGAACGGTTAATCGAGTGTGTGAGTGAGTGCGCGCCGCATGTGTGTATGTGTTTGTGTGTGTGGGTATGTATGGCAGAAGTTGAAATAGTTTCGAGTTGATTAGAAAAAAATAAAAACAAAAAATAAACCTCCTGAAGCTACTAAGAAATCATAAATGCAGTGACAGCTTATCGATTTGAAATGAGCATAAAAAATTTTAGTTTAGTCGCCGTAGTGCACACGAAAGTACAGAAAGAGGGTAGGTCTTTACTGAAAGTTTATCACGTTTGTAACACCTGAAAACATTTTATTGAGCTACTTGAACAGATGTCTGTGAGATGTCATTTTGGGAAGGTCCTACTACAGCTCGTATGACCATTTTTTAAAAGGCAAAATATCCCGAAAGACCATTTTATTTATAATATTGACTTAAAAATTACTAAGCTTAATAGAGTTCGAAGGACCATTTTTTTGAAAGAAAAGTATTCAAATCCTCTTTAGCTTTGAAAATAAAGGTCGAAGGACCATTTTGATAGAACAACGAAGAAATGAATATTTTCAGTTTGCGTAATGAATGTTTGGCTTTATTTGCAAGAAATGTTATTTAATGAAAGACTTTCTTTATTAGAAGCTCCTTTAAGAGTCGACCTAAACCTAACCAAGCTTGATTGCCATTAATTCTTTAAATCTTCCAAAGAGAGTAGATGAGCGTTTACAAAAAGTTCTTATTTCTCATAGAAAAATGTCATTCTAAACGATTATTTATAATTTTTTCCCTATTTCGGTGATATGATTTACGACTACTAAAGCCAAAATAAATCATTTTCTAGTTACACGCACGTTTTTGTTTTTTCTATTTAACATTCGGCTTATTTTCATTCTAACAAATGTATAAAATTACTTTTTGGGGCAAGATTGACATCGAAAATGTGCATCTTGCATAGACACACAATCTATTTAAGAGTTATATATATATACATTTCAGTGTTATAATTAATAGACCTTTCAGTATGTATTTAACTCTATACATGTCTTTTAACACTTGGCAAAGTCAGACACTCAGTAGGAAAACTTTGATCGATTTTTTTTTTGGGAACTGATTTTTTTCGTTTTCTTTCTATATCAAGTTTTTAGCTTGCTAATTGTTTACAAAATAATAGCTAAAGTTTTGATTATATTGTTTTAAATAAATTAGTGTTAAATTTGTTTTCGAGTAATTTGTTTTAAGATTTGGAAATTTAATACATTTGGAGTAAAATTAAGTGAAATAGCATTTAAATTAGAATGAAATTATAATGATTTAAGGGAAATGAGTCACCATAACAATTTGTACTATTGTGAATGATGGGATTGGTGAAATTAAAAAAAAGTGATTTAAAGGTACTTAATTCACTTGTCTATAGAATAGATTAGACTATAAACTACACTACAGACTAGTCAGTAGACTAGACTATAGACTAGACTATAGACTAGACTATAGACTAGACTATAGACTAGACTATAGACTAGACTTTATACTAGACTATAGACTAGACTATAGACTAGACTATAGACTAGACTATAGACTAGAGTATAGACTAGACTATAGACTAGACTATAGACTAGACTATAGACTAGACTATAGACTAGACTATAGACTAGACTATAGACTAGACTATAAACTAGACTATAGACTAGACTAAAAACTAAACTTTATACTAGACTATAAACTAGCCTATAAACTAGACTATAAACTACACTATAGACTAGACTATAAACTACACTATAGACTAGACTATAAACTAGACTATAGACTAGGCTATACATTAACTATAGTATAGAGTAGACTACAGACTAGGCTATAGACTGGACTATAGACTAGGCTAAAGACTAAACTATAGACTAGATTTTAGACTAAACTATAGACTAGACTATAGACTATAGACTAAACTTTAGACTAGACTATAGACTAAACTATAGACTAGACTATAGACTAGACTATAGACTAAACTATAGACTAGACTATAGACTATACTATATATTAGTCTATAGATTAGACTATAGACTTGAATCTAGACTAGACTAAAAACTAGAGCATATACTAGACTATAGATTAGCCTATAAACTTGACTAAAGACTTGACTATAAACTGTAAACTAGACTGCAGACTATACAATAGGCTAGACTATGCTATAGACTTAGCTGAGAGCTATACTATTGCGTAGACTACAGACTGGACTATAGATTCTTTGTTTAAAACCAGAGAGTTATTTTCCGATTCCTGAATTAGAAATAAATTGTAGAATTCATAACTCTGCTGGTAAAAAGTTATATTGAACTATAAATCATTGAACTGTTAAACAAAGTATTCAAAGGAAATGACTAGATTTTACTTAATATGTCATGGTATACTTTTATGACACAACAAAGTTTCTATTATATAAAAAAAGTTCTAACAATTTCAAAGAAATTTTCATTAAACACTTATTACATGCAGCAACACGTAATAAAATACTTTTAAAGAACAAAAAAATAACACGGTGAATATTAGAAAGTGCTTGTACAAAAGTTGGACACAAGACCAGGTACTGAAAAAAAATCAAAAACCTTTCTTAAATATAATGAACTTTAGCTTGACAAGTACCAGCAATAAGCAGATGATTAGTTAGAATAAATAAAACAAACAAGTCATAAAGACCTCTTACATGAGGAAAAAAACAGTACTAAGTAACAAGTATGGGCCACTTAATTCTATAGAGTTAAGAGTTTTATTTCTTTTTTGTTTGAAAACATAAAACACGTACCACTGATGATGATCGCACTTAAACAAAGTGCGTGATATGCAATTGCAATTATGATGTACGAGCATGTTTACAATTTATATTTTGTATTTTTCCTCATTTTTTTCATTTCTTCTTAAAGAAATAAAGAAAAAAAAGAAGAGAAAAAAACGTGATTTGACATTATTTAATAAAAAGGTTTTTTCCTCAAGTTTTTGTTATGTGTTGAAAATATAAAAAAAAATAATTGAAGATTTACTGTTAAATCGATAATTTTCACATTCTAAAATTTGTATTAACTGTTTAAATGAAATAGAATTGATTACAATTTTTGAACACGTTCTTAAGTTGAAAAAGAAGTTTTGGCAAGGTAAAGAAAATTTATGGACATATTTTTTTGGTAAAGACAAAAAAGAGAACATACTCATCTAGGTTATTTCTTAATATTGGAAAATATTTAAAACTTTAGATCGAAGGACCATTCCTTGTGAGTGAAAACTGTTTAATCATTAAAACATTTTTAATATTTATTTTTTTTATTTAAGATATTTATGAAGCTTTTATCTGTTTGTAATCTTCTTGCAATAGTTTTGTTTTAAAAATTTCATTCAATACTAGGCTTCGAAGGACCATTTTATTGACAAGGAATCATTTTAATTTAAATATTTTTTTCTGCGATTGTATAATGGAATTTGTTTAAGTAATTTTGTGGATTAAACTTTCTTTATTAAAAAAAAATACAATACTGGGAATCGAAGGACCATTTTATTACCCAGCAATACACTTCAGATTGAAAATTTAAAATCTATTTTTATAACAAATTAAATAAAAAATGTCATGTGGTTTGAAGGATATTAAATAGTCCATGAAATGTAATACATTCAAAATATAAATATACATAGGTAAAGCTACTACAATACTCACAAATCCTTTAAAAATCAAAGGTTCGAAGGACCATTTTATTAGCAAGAAAGAGCATTCAATTTGAAATGTTTGGTTTGAACATTGTCTGGTAAATAAAAAATGGATTCGAAGAATCAAAAAAACAGTTTATAAAATGAATTTTACAAAATATGTTTAGTAAACCTTTGATAAGTGTTTATGAATAGGATATTTGTATTGAAGATTTTTATAAAGCCTATTGTTTTGTCTAGAGTTGCTTTTAAAAAATTCAATTACTATGGATCGAAGGACCATTTTTATTAGCAAAAACTAAAATCAATTTCTAAAGTTTTTTAAGGTTTACTTTTATGTTTAAATAAGAACAACTTTGACATCCTTTTGAACATTAGTGTAATAAATTGGAGGAGTAAAAATAGGGGCCGTGACACTTTCATAGCAACTAAGTAAAAAAAAATATATCTGAGAAACTGTTACAGTTAGAATCACCAAATTTTGCAAGAACAACTTTAAAATGTATATGAATTAACTACAAAAATTTAATAAGGAACCCATTAGAGCTAGAATCCTCACAAAAGGTAGAAGGTCTCAACTGTTGTACAAATAGCTTTAGTATCAATGTGAAAATTTGGTTTAAGATTAAGTCGAATAGAAATAGTAGGCGTGGCTCCTCCCACATAAAATAAATACTAAATGTCGTAAATCTTGGAATATATAGCTATAAAAACACACTGTGTAATCTAGTTTTCGACTAATTTAAAAAAGTATGAATGTTTATGATACCCTACACCAGTCAGTATGTTAAAAAAAGTTCTTAACCGTATTGTGGAATATTTTTACGTATTATTAACAAAAAGAAGAGAAATAATGGACCGATTTCGTTCTTGAACCAAGAACGAAAAGTGCGCCCAAAGATTACATGGACACATAGACAAACGGACGGACATAGCTAAATCGACTCAGAAAGTGACACTGAACCGATTGGTATACTTTAAGGTTATTAATATTGTTGGGTGTTACAAACATCAGCACAAACGCATAATACCCTCCCCACTATAGTGGTGTAGGGTAAAAAAAGTTTATTCTATATTTTTATAACCGAAAAGAAATGTATCTCCGGTATTACATCATTAAACTGTTTTTACAGTTTTCAAGTTCAAGTTTAAAAATAATTTTTCTCAAAATCTCATTAATCTTGAGTATCGTAAGTAAATAAAAAATATTTTTAAAAATTAAAAATATTTAAAATATTCCAAAATATTTTGAAAAAAATGTATGATGTTCCTAATCTTTCGATAGAAATCAATAGAAATAACTTAAATTATGCCATGTTTCTGGAGGAATTTGTTTTTTTTCCAAATAAAAATCTGTTCCTACAATGTCAATAGTAATGTTACAGAAAAGAAAACAAAAAGCAAAAATAACATTTTGTTATTATTGTTATGGCTTTGTTCCATGGTTTTTGTCTCAAGTCCATGGAAGATGGTTTGGCAGTAGTTAAAGTTTAGGTAAATGTATTTTTATGTGTGTGTGTTACTCCTCTTTGGTAGCCACAAGCTGTGAAGGCACATTAACATAAATTGCTAATTTTACATGTTAAGAGCAATAGTAGACAAAAGCAGACAGACAGACGGTTAGACGGATGGACGGACGGACTAACAAACTTAAGATTCAAATTTAAGCATGTTTTTATATTGTTGTTGTTGTGTTCTGCTTTATAAACACCATTGAACCGTTTGACAAGCTACAATATACAAATCAATGACTTTGTTTTTGAATTTTTTTCTTTTTTTTCGAAAAAACAAAATTTCAAATATTTTAACAAGATTTAGTTGATTTTTTTTCTGTTAAGTGTTAACATGAGCGTTTTTCAAAACCACGATTTATACATATATAAATAAATATATATATATTTTTTTGGTTTTTTGGTCCCCAAGTGATAAAATTTAATTTTTTATTTATATAATTTGAAAAAAAGTAGAATGCCGTTTTTTAATTTGTTTGTTTTTTACCCGATGTTCGCTAATTTATATGCAAATATTTATTTAAATATTGTTTTCAAACTCGCTATACTGGTCAGTGTTTTTTGTGATATGTTTTTCAGTTTTTAATGAATTCCTAATGAGTTAAACAAATACATTTATAGGTTTTTGTGTGATTTTTTTTTTTTTGGAGAAATTTATTTTCTAATAAATTTTAGTGAAATCAAATAAAATCATCATCTAAAGTAGTAATAAAGAGATGATCTCATATTATGGGGAAAACCCCGAAAAAAACGATCAATTGATGATCACTGTCTTTATTCGGAGGGCGTAACAAGTTTTTAAACATTTGCTTTTAAAAACGTATAAAACGTATAAAATATATAAAAATGTTTGATAATAAGTATTTATTTATTTGCAGGTTTGAAATCTTAAAAATATGAGTCAAAAGTTAAAAAATTAAAAAAAAATAAAAAAAAATTATAGTTTGTTGTTCTCTATATTTTGAATCTCAGTTTTTATTAAAAGTTATTCTGATTGTAATCACTTTTTCATCGATGAATAAGCATTTCCTGTTATTTTACAAATTTTTTAATTGTTTTTATAACTTAATTTATTACTGATTTTCTTTTCTTTATAAATAATTGATTTGCATTTAAAATATTTAAGCATTTCGCTGAAAACAAATATTCTGATTATGAGAATTACATTCTTCAATTAAAAAGCAGAACACAATAATAATATTATTATTGTTAATTTGAATTTAAAAGTGTCCTAAAGAAAACACTTTTAAAAAATGGTCGAACTTTAACAGTAACAATAAATGAGTCATATTTAAAACTTTACCTTTAAGAATATTGAAAAAATATTAAACATTTCAAAGAAATATATGAACAATACAGAAAAGGGCAAAACAATAGTTACAAGAAGTTAATAAGCATTTAATAACAAAAAGCTCAAAAGCAAAGTAAATATTTCTTACTTTTGGGAAAACCAATTTCAAACTTTTTTTATGATTTTTAGCAAAAACTTTTTGTGAAAATTAAAGTTTATTTGTTAAAGCTTAAAGCACTACAAAAACCTTTTCTTTAAGACTCTTAAGCGTGTTTGCTAAAGCATTTAAGCTTGTATGTAAAATTGATTAACTAGTATAAAAAAGCTTTACTGAGAAATCTTTAAATTTTTATTTTTTTTATAAAAATGCTTAAAGTTTTTTTTAAGCTTAAAACAGTTTTGTAATAGTTTGTCATAAAAATTGTAAACTTTTAAAAACTTTTACGAATTTCATAATTGCGTCTAAGTTTTTAGTAAAAGCTTACGACTTTTTAAAAATGATTTTCAGATTTTTATAAAAATTTGAAAGCTTCTATAGTTTTTTATAAAGCTTTGTTTTTAAAGCTTTCGATTTTCTTTTATAGTTGTAATAGTTTCTCATGAAAGCTATTAAACTTTTGTGTAAAAGTTTTTCATGGAAGCACTTAATAATTTGTATTTCATTAAAGCGTTTTAACTTTTCTATGTTATAAAAGCTTCGAAGTTTTTCATTATAAATTTTAAGTTAATGTTTTTGGTAAAAGTTTTCAAAGAGCCTTCATTCTTCTTTTTACCATTTTTTTTTTGTTTTTTTTAAACTTTATTACTAAAAGCTTTCATGCTTTTGTATAAAACCTGTAAGGCCTTGTATAACAGATTTAAGAATAACGATTTTGGTAAAAGCTTTAAGAAAAAATAGTTTATTTCATTAAACATTTTGATTTCAAGTTTTTAAGCTTAATTATTAAAGTTTTATTTTGATTTGCATTAAATTTTTTGTAATATTCTATTAACTTTTTTGTAATAGTTTCTCATTAAAGCTTTTAACCTTTTGTGTAATAGTTTATTATTAAAGATCCTAATACTTTGTATTTCATTTAAGCTTTTAAACTTTTCTATTTTATAAAAACTTTTAAGTTTTTCATAAAAAAAGTTTTCAGTAAAAGGTATAAAAACTGAAAAGCTTTTTAATGGTTTTGGTAAAAACTTTCAAAAGAGTTTTATTTTTCTTTATAGAAACTTGTTCAATTCTATTAAAACTTAATTAAATTTAAGTTTTCAGTAAAAGCTTTCAAAGTTTAATATAAAAACTATTGGGTTAAAGTTTTTTAAAGTTTTAAAATATAAAAAAAGTTAAATACATCTTTTTTGGTAAAAGCTTCAAAAAAGCTTTCATTCTATTTCGTAAAAGCTTATAATTTCATTTAACTCTATTAAGTTTTTTTTATAAAATTTTTTAATATGCTTTAAAAAAGCTTTTTATTTCATATAAACATATTAAGTGTTGAATTTATTGAAAGCTTTAATATTTTCTAAAAAAGCTTTTAGGTTTTTTTTGTATTATATTGTTATAGCTTTTTGATGTTTTTTATTGAGGTATTTTAAACATCTGTAGTAAAAGCTTGTCGTTCATTTCTCAGGAAGTCCTTTTTTTTGTTTTACTATAAACCTGTTGTCTTTGTTTAAGAATTGTTCCATATTTATTTACATCCTGTTCTTGTGGTTTCCTTACTACTATTTTATTGTTTCTTTGTTTCAGTTTCTTGTAATATATTCGTTGCTTTATATTTTTGTTTTATCATAAAATTTATTTTTATTACTACGATCATCATCATTAACATTATAAAGTTGCACTCTATGGTAATTTTTATTTATATTTTTTTTGTTCTTTTTTAAGAAAAATATTTTTGTTTAAAATCATCAGAAAAAAACTATTTTTTTATTCTTGCTGCACATGCGGTTTTTGTGATGCTCTTCCTACTCTATTCATTAAAAACGCAGCAGGTATTTAATAGACTTGACGCATTAAACATACAGTCATAGTGAAAAAAAAGAAAAAATAAATTCCAGACAGACTTTATGTTGGAGAGTCAATAAATTTAAATTCCCCAAAGAAATTAATGCAACAATAACGCCCTACCAGGAGGAGGAATAGTGGCCACTGAAATTACAGTAATATTATGGACTTTCAAAGTGATGATGAACTCGTTTTTTTTTATTTTAAAGAATTTTGTGGTTTTTCTTTGATAATATAAATGTTAATTTTTGTATTTAATATTTGATAAGTAATAGAGACTCCAATATATAGTATTTGTGGGAAGAAAATTTAGAAAAAAACAAAAAAAAATATTGTCTCATATCCAGGTGTTAGAAGTTTTATTATGCTTTTAACACACACTGGGTTTCGGGTGAAGGTTTCGTATAAGGTCATATAGACAACTGCTGATAGTTTTTGATTTATTAAAAATTTTTGATCTAAAAGGGAAATAGCTGTGTAAAACATGCAAAGAGAAAGAGCTTTTTTTAAAAAGCTTTTCCAATACAGTTTTGTATTGTTAACTATATACTTGACACTTGTAAACAATTAACTTGACACTTGCAATACAAGTCCCCTGTTTGCCTTTTCAAGCAATTTGGTTAAAACCAATCTAGATTTATAATTAAACTGATTGAATTTCAAAATAGCCAACGCTAAATGTAAAATTTATTTCCTTGTAATAAAATTCTTAAAGAAAACAAGTACTTGCTCCCAACTTAAAGAAAAAAACCAACCAATATCAATGAATGTTTAAAAGTCTACCAGCATAGGCAAACACTTGTGCAGCAAATAGAAGGGAATTGAATTGGCCTTAAATTATAGATTTTTATCATTACAAACATATAAAATACTTTATGCTCATGTTACCAGAATGAGCCATGAAAATTATGGCTAGAATATAAAGCCAAGACATAATGCACTTTATAACCGCACAGAAAATATTCATATATAAAAGAAGTTAGAGCAGCTATGACGAATCTTATATACCCTCTATCAACATTTGTTCAATTCACAATCGATGTCGTATTGTTGTGGCGTTGTATGTCATAAAAATTTTTCAAATAATATTTTTTAAAACAAAAACAAATCAATCGAATCTCATATGCCCTCCATCAACATTTGTTCAATTCACAATCGAAGTTAGAGCAGCTATGACGAATCTTATATACCCTCTATCAACATTTGTTCAATTCACAATCGATGTCTTATTGTTGTGGCGTTGTATGTCATAAAAATTTTTCAAATAATATTTTTTAAAACAAAAACAAATCAATTGAATCTCATATGCCCTCCATCAACATTTGTTCAATTCACAATCGATGTCGTATTGTTGTGGCGTTATATGTCATAAAAATTTTTCAAATAATATTTTTGGAAACAAAAACAAATCAATAATAAAAACGATTTCAAAATACTACGATACAACCATACAACACCGATTGTGAATTGTATAATAGATACTTAAGAATCGGTTTTTCTATTAAGTATTATCAAAACAATTTACTCATTTTTTTAAGATTAATTATAGCATCATTGTAGAATTATGTAAAACGATTTTGGTTCCTACAAAACTTGTTTATGTCAAATTTCATTGCTTTACTCGTATTTTAAAGTCAGTATTGAGTGTTAAAGTCAAGGGGACCATGTGTGGGGTTAGGGTCTATTATGGCGCGATCTTCGTTAAATTTTTACAACGATATTTGTTTATACAGATCTTGTTTATGTTAAATTTAATCGCTGTACACCTATTGTTAAGATAGTAAAATTAGACCTCTGAAAGGGACCTTGCATGGGGGGCCAAATGTGGCCCGATTTTCTTCAAATTTTCTAGAACGATTTTAGTTTAAACAAATTTTGTTTATTTTAAATTTATTCGCTCTACTGCTTTTAAATGAACGTTAAAGCAATTTTCTAAATAAAACTATAAAAGGAGAGTGGTAGGGTCAATCATGGTCCGATCCACATAGAATTTAGTAGAGAGATTTTGGCACTTAGAAAACTGATTCATCGATATACACTTAATTTTTAAGCCAGTAATGAGGGTTTAAACAATTTGTTTAAGGGGACTTTAAGTGAGGGGGAAAGGGGGGTAGGTTGTGGTAGCATGAATAATGGACCGCTCCTTATCGAATTTAGTAGAAAGATTTTGCCACACACCAAACGTATTCAAATCGAATTTTATTGTTAAACTATTATTAAGCCAGTAATGAGCGTACAAGTCCTTTGTGAAGAGGACATTGTAAGGGGAGTGGTAGGGCCAATTATGGCCCGATCCTTACAAAATTTAACGAATATATTAAGGTATATGAAAATATAGTCATGTCAAAATTCATCGCTATAGATGCTTCTTTTAAACAGTTATGATTGTTAAAGTAATTTTCAGATGGCGACATTATATGGGGTTCAATTATGGGCCGATTCTTTTAGGATTAAATCAAAAAGATTAATGTTTTTATAAGACTTGCTTGTGCCTAATATTATCGCTACAGATGTTTCCTGTACACAGTTATGAGCGTTTTCTGAGGGGACCTTATATGGGACCTGAGTGAAATCCGGGACCGATATTGTCCATTTTCAATACCCAACAAAATTTTCAATATTTCAGCTCGACAGCTATTTCCATAGGACCTTATTGTGTTCTCAACATACAGACGGACGGCTAGATGTTCTTTAAATTTAATAAGGATCCAGAATGTATATACTTTTATGGGTCTCAAAAAAGGATTTCAATGTGTTACAAACGAAATGACAAAAACAATATAACCTCCCATCTTTTTTTAATGGTGGATATAAAAAGAAACAAGAATGGTCACAGATAAAAACAACAACAACAGAGAAAACAAGTGTTAAATCATTAGCACAATAGTATAAATTTCAGAAAAAGAAAAAAACAACAAAACCCTTTCCAGCCATTAAAAATTACATTTAAAAAAGTATTAAAATAAAAATAATTTTTATAATTACGACAAAACCACACGCAAAATTTTTTTTCTACAATTTTAACAAAAAGCTTTTTTTTCATTTCTACACACATTTAAGCCTTTACATATATGTACATAAGTATAAATTATAAAGTAGAAAAAATAATTTTCATAAATTACTTTATTATGGCCAAAAAGAAACCATAATAAATTTTCAAAAGAAGCCTACAACAATATCAATAAGCCTACCATTTTACAATCGTAACTTCGTAAAGTCTTTATTTTTTTATTTTTACTTTTTTTCATTCTTCATCTATATTTGCAGCAAAAGGTGTCATAAAAATCAATGATATTATAGAGAGATTATGAAAATAGAGACAATCCACCAGAAACCTTAATGCCAGTAACAGAAACCTCTTTAGATTCTGTCTTTGAAAATCAGCAGGGAAAAAAGAACAACAATTTTAAGGACTAAAGTATAAACTAGACAATACTTTGTAAGTATTTTTATATACATTTGTTTCTATATCTACATACAAACATACATACATTCATAACATTTATTCAATATGAAACAACAGCAACAACACAATGATATTTTAGACCATAAACTTAAGTTGTATCTCTAATGAAATCTACATGGTTTTGTGCTTTAACAAGCATTTTCCTTGTCTACTCATGTCTTTTGAATTAAGAAGAAGGAAGGAAGACTAACAATAGCAACAACAACTGCCCAATATATACTAAAAAGTTTTGTTTCCTTGGCAGTTAGTGGTATGTCTGTTTAAACTTCTCGGCATATGGGTTTCTAGAGCTTTTTTTCCTACATTTCCTATGATTTGATCTGTTGCAAAAGAACGGCGACAACAACAACATTATGTCTTTGGAAATGCTAATGTTTGCTTATAAACCGTACCAACAACAAAATGTTTTACCAATATTGTTGTAAAGGAACAAACAGCGCAACAAAGTGGCAGTTAAGTAAAAGAATTGATGAAACAACATTTTTGCAAGCTTTAATTAAAAAATATATCAACAAAGCTTTCTTGTTTTATAAAAAAAGTTTTTAAAGGCTTTTAAACGATCGTAAAATTTGTTTCCAAATGCTTTTATTTTTTTTGTTGTAAAAACTATAAATGTTTTTGCAAAAGCTGTATGGTAAAAGTTTTTCAAAAATATTTAAATTTTTAAGAAAAGCTTTTTTACTATTTGAAAAAAAATTTAAAGTGAAAGCTTTCAAGATTAAAGTTTTTAAGAAAAGGTTTTTTTATATGAATAAAAATTTAAACTGAAAGCTTTCAAGATTTTAGTAATTACTATAAAGCTTTTTGATAAATTCTCATAAGCTTTATAGTAAACTTTTTTCTTTTAGTAAAATCTTTTTTATTTTCAGTAAAAGTTTTTTTCTTTAAGTAAAATCTCTTTTTTAGTAAAAGTTTTTTATTTTTTGTAAAAGCTTTTTTCTTTTTAGTAAAAGCTTTTCTCTTTTGAGTAAAAATTTTTTAAGTATAAGCTTTTATGTTTTTCAGTAAAAGCTTTTAAGGAAAAGTTTTAAGTAAGACTCATTAATTTTTTATTTGTACGCTTTCTGGTACCAGCTTTTTAGTACAAGTTTTTGGAAAAAGCTTTTAACGTTGTTAGCAAATGATTTTAAACTTTTAAGCAACTTAAAGCTTTTAGTAAAAGTTGTGTGGCTTTTTAGTCAAAGCTTTCAAATTGTTTTGTAAACATTTGAAATTTTAGAACTTTCTACTTAAACATTACAACACCAAAAATAAAAAAGTTTTTTTCTTTTTCCATTACCACGTCCAATGATTTCCAAGTTTCTTTTGAAAGTGATTGTCCTTTACAAGTTTTTAGAAATAAAAAATTCTAAAAATTTCTCTTAATGATTTTTTTGTAAAAGCTTTTTTCTTTCGAGTAAAAGATTTTTTCTTTTAAATAAAGACTTTTTAGTATGAGCTTTAATATTTTTCAGTAGAAGCTTTTTACTTTTCGGTAAAAGCTTTTGAGCTTTTTTAAGTTTTTAGTAAGAGTCTTTAAACTTTTCTTTTTTTAAATTTTTATGCTTAAGTGTATAAAAGTTTTTTAGTACAAGTTTTTGGTAAAAGCTTTTAACCTTTTTAGTAATCGATTTTAAGTTTTTAATCATGCAAGTTAAAGCTATTAGTAAAAGTTATGTGGCTTTTTAGTCAAAGCTTTAAAACTGTTTTTTAAACATTTTAAGTTTTTAAACTTTTAACAGCAGTTAAAAGACAAAATTAAAAGCTTTTTCTATTTCTACTACAACGTCTAAAGATTTCCAAGTTTCCTTTCAAAATTTTTGGCTTTTGTGGCTTTTAGTAAAAATTCCTAAAATTTCGTTAAATATTTTAAAACTTTATAAAATCAAATAAGCTTTCAAACTTTGCTTTACCGCAAACTTAAACTAAAAAGCTCAATGATTTAATTCTTTTCATATTCGATATAACCAAGATTTTGCTGCCTATATGTATAATGTTGCTACTTAAAGCTGTTGATATTTGTTTTTTTTTTTTTTTTGTAAAAAAATTTCTTGATGTTGCTGCTATTATTGTTGTATTTGTTGCTAATGTCGTTCTTCTTGTTAAAAATCTTTTGTGAAAAAAAGAAAAGATCTTATATAGACGATCAAAAAACATTTTTATTTAAAATAATTTTTTTGGTTGGTTGTTGCTGTTGCAACACTATTCCTTCTAAAATTCAAAAAATCAAAGATAGAAAAGTAGACAACAGCAACAACAACATCTTGTTAGCACAAATATTAACTTGTAAATATGATGCCTATAGAAATTTAAGAATTGTTAACGCGCGCGCCTCATGCTCATTTTTCTACAATTCGACGACTTATATTGTTGATATTGTTTTGTTGCTGTTGCAGCAGTTGTAATATTGTCGTCGGTCGTATTCTGTTGCTTTTGTTGTTGTTGTTGTAGTTGTTGCTGAATGATGTCGTTCATCTGGTTAATTCATAAGATTTATATCTTTGATTGTAAAGATGTTTTCAAGTATTTCTTTAAGTTGTTTTTTTCATCTTATTTTTACTCATTTTCTTTTTCAATCTTTAAGATTGAATGGAATAGAATGAGAAAAGGTAGAGAGTATGGTATGGAATAAGTAATATCAGCTGCTTATTCTTAGGTTTGTCGTTGATCATGATGAGTAAAAAAAAGATAATAATGATCGCCACTATCATTATCATCGTCATTATTAACGTCATGGTATGTATGCTGATGATACTTGAATAGTTAAGTTTTGTTGTTATTTTCCATGTTTGCGCAATTCTATTAAATAAGATCGTTACGATCTGTTTGTATTTAAGTGCTTAAGATGCCTATTTGTAAGAATTCTTTTCTCAAAGCATATGTTCCAACCATTTTATCCAATGTTGAGGGAGTTTAACTGGTTTAGAGAAGAGTTCTTGTTAAAACAAAGATGTATGTGTGTATGTGCCTTTTTTTATTTTTGTTTTTATACAAAATTGGAACAAGAGGTTAAACTATTTCTTTTAAATTGAACATATGTCTGTGCGTTGATAAAAATCAAAACAATTATTGTTCTGCTTTTAAAAATACATTTTATGGGAATTTCAATAATTGCAGAGTAAGCTGGAGATGCGTGCAGATATTGCAGATGAAAAACAAAAATTAGATTTTTATCTTTAGCATCTAAATAAAGTTCTTATTGTCTTAAAGGCTTTTGAGTTTACAGGGATTTAGATGGAGGCGATGTTTTGTTCTAGGAAAAGGAAATTAAGCCAGACTTCGTTTAAGGAGCTTTAACTTTTAATTTTCTCAATTATATTAAAATTCTAGAAAGTTTTTTTCTACATGACTTTTCATACCCTTTTGAAAAGTGTTTTTTGATTTGTATTTTTAAGCTCTTTGGCTTTACGTCTTAAAGCTTTTATTTTTTTTTAAATTTTGCTAAGAAGCTTTCTTAAAGTCTCTTTAATATTTTTTATGATTTTTCTAAAACGCTTTTTAAGCATTAATGTTTTTCGGAAAAGCCTTTAAAAGTTTTTCGATTTGTATTTGCAAGCTCTTTGGCTCATGTGGTTTTATTAGGGAATTAAACATTATTCAAAGCTTTAATTCTTTTCTTTAATATTTTAACTTTTGCTTAGAAGCTTTCTTAGTTTCTTTCAAATTTTTTAGAATTTTTCTATAAAACTTTAAGCTAGGTTAAATAAACCTTATTTAAGTTTTTTTTTTTATTAATAAAGCTTTTCCATTTAAAGCTTTTAGTTTCCTAATTGTTATAAAAACTTGAATTTGAAAGCTTTCAACAGTTTTTCGAATTGTATTTGTAAGCTCTTTGGCCTCACATATGAAAGCTTATATGTGTTTTCATTAGAGAATTTAACTTTTTTTGAGAGAATTTTGAAATTTGTTAAGAAGCTTTTTATGTCTTGTAAAATTTGTTTATGATTTTTGTAAAAAACTTTGAATTTTCTAAAGATGTTAAGGCATCTTTAGAAAATTCAAATTTTTTTCATTAAAAAAGTTGTTCCTTTTTTCAAAGCTTTTTAACTTAAATAAGAAAACTTTTTATAACAACTTAAATGTTTCCCTGAAAAGCTTTCTGCATTCTTATTGAAAGCACTTTGGTTGTACGTCTTAAAGATTTTAAATATTTTTATTATTATTATTATTTGTTGCCAAAGTTTTCTCATTTTTTTAAAAGCTTTTATTTTTTTGAGATATTTACAATTTTGAAAAAAGCTTTTAACATTTGTATTATTTTAATTTTTTTAAATTCTTTCAAAACAATTTTTCAAATAAAAAACTTTAAAATTTGTCTTCAAAGCTTTAACACTTAATTTAATAAGATGTAAAACTTTTTATTAAAAGCTTTTAACTAATAGAAGTTTTTGAACATTAATTAGTAAAAATCTGAAAAGCTTTTTAGTAAAAGCTAATTTTTTGCTGCAAAAGTTTTCACATTTTTTAAAAAGCTTTTAATTTTTTAAGAAATAAAAGAATTTCGAAAAATGCCATGTACATATAAACTCCCTAAAAACTATATTTTAAAAAATAAAAGCTTTTCCAAACAACACTTCAACAAAACCCTAACCACCGCCTGTAGGGTATTGGCAATTCAGACAATTTATTTAATATTTTTTTTAAGTAAAATTTTTTCACTACTGACTTCTTGAAATAAATGGGACTTAACTCTAAGTCAACTAAATAAACAAATTGGGTGTGAAATTGAATTGGAAAACAAATAATTACATTTCTTATTTTTATAAATTTTATTATTTTTATGTGCTTTATTTTTTCTATTTCTCTACAATTCACACCATACAAAAGCCAACAAAACTAAAACGACACTAAAAATGAGGGAGCCGTTAGTTTTTTAAAGTCGTAGGAAAAAAATGTATAAAAATTAATATTAAACTTTGTAGCAACAACAGCAACAATAAGAAAAACACCATGCAATCACTTTTTGTGAACTTACTTACTTACTGTTGGCATGGCAGCAGCAATAGCAATTACTTGCATTAACCCACTTCCCACTTTTGTTTTGTCAAACTTTTTTCTTGATATTTTAACTCTTTTTTTTTTTGAAAAAAATTTTTTTTTGGTTAAAGTGTTTGCGTGCTTTTGGATTATTGATCGCGCCACGTGATGCCGCCACTGTAGAAATTCATAGCAAAATTTTCTGCAGTAAAACAATCTAAAAAAAGTTTGTTGAAAAGGTGAACGCATGCAAAACAAAGACAATACACAGACTTGGTGGCAACACTACTAACTACCACTAGCAACTTTAACAGCAACAGCAGCAACACAGCAAAAACAATTGAAACAATATTAAACACTAAGCAGCAACAGAAGCAACAACTACAACACAACAGTAAAAGCAACAGCAACATTGCCACCAGCTATAGTTTTTGTTGGTTTCTTCATTTTTATTATTATTATTGTAACTGTAAGTCAGTGTTGTTTACTTTTTAAGTCAGTTGCATTAACTACTGACACACCTTTTACCAAAATTTACTTCATCCATGCAACATGCAGCATTAACTGCCTGCCACAACCACAACAACACCAGTTTCTAATAGTCAAAACTAAACAAACCAATTCAATTTTATAGATTCATTCAAATATTTATTTTTTTTAGCTTTTTTGTAAATGTCTGTCTGTCCCATTATGTATTTAAGCTTTTGTATTGATTTGAGGATTTTTCTGTGTGTTTCTTTTGCCACAATTGTTAAAAAAACAAGTTAAAGAAGTCAAGCAATCAAACATTTCAATAAACAATTTTGGCTTTTTTGTTGTTGTTGTTGTTTCCTAGCATTCATACCTTTATTTTTGCCAATAAAAAGAAAAATTATATGTTTGGCCAAAAATAATATAAGAAATCAAGAAAATATACATTCGAAAAAATTTTTCGTCATATTACTAATCCGCCTGCCTGTTGCCTGCCAGTTTGCTAACAAAGACAATGACTGGTAGTGGGTTGTTGCATTTGCAACAAATAATAAAAAAAAAAACAAAATAACAAAAAACGTCTGCAAGGCACCTGTGTTGCCTTTGTTATGTTCATTGTTAATTTGAGAATTGTTATTTTTGTAAAGCAGGTTATTTTCTTTATTTTGTTTAAATTATTGTTATAAAAAAAGTGTTTATTTTTTGTTGTTTGGAGTGGGAGGGGGGTTAGAAAACATTTGTAATTTGCTTGTCAATAATTTGTTTAAACTATGATTTGACCTAAATTGTTTATACACATTTCAAAAGCTTTAGGGAACATTGCAAAAGGGGTTTTTAACCATTATAATAATTTTGAAGGTTTTATGAACAATTGTTAAAAAAAAATATTTAAAATTTTGAAAAATAATTTAATGTCATGGTTTAAATAAATTATTTGCTCTATATAATAAAAATAAAGCTTTTGAAATTTTTCTCATAAAAAAAATCAAAAATGTCAATTATTGCGCTTTTTTTTCTAAAATATTTGATATAAAATCTTATATCTAGAAATTAAAGGAAACTTTATTTTGAAAGCTGTTTATAAGTTCCATTTTTAATGTCCATTTTATATCATTAAAACATTTCACTGAAAAACTTTTAACAATTCTTTATAAACTTTTAAATTTATTAAGCTTTTTTGATTCTGTTGCAACTTTGTTTCTAATTCTAATAAAAAAAAAAATACTTTTCATTAAGAAAAGTGGCCAAAATAATGATTTAATAGATTTTTAAAAAGCTTTGAAGTTCCTTATTAAGCTTTTTATTAAAATTGTTAAATTTTATTAAATCGAGGTAATTTTTCCTATTATTTTTTCTTAATGCCTTCAGCGTTTTATGGCAAATTAAAATTTAAAGCTTTTTTGTTTATTTTTAAACGTTTTACCAAAAGCTTTTAGGTCTCACATTAAAGCTTTAACTTTGTTACACAAAACAAAAATAATATCTTATATTTAAAGTAGTTGTTCTCAACATCTTGTTAAAAGCTTATTTAATTTTGTTAGATTAAGCTTTCTTTTGAAAAATTTTAAAGCTTTAAACACTTTTTTTAAAAAAGCTTTTTAAGCCTGTTTTTTTAACTTTTTTTAATTAAATTTTTAAAACTTTCAACGAAAATCATAAAAGCTGTTAAAAACACGAAAAGCTTTAAAAGTTGTAAAAAGCTCTTTAATATTTTAATACAAATTTTGATTTAAAACTTGTTTTGCTTTATTTAAAGCCTTTAGTTTTTTCTTTTAAATCTCTTGAGCCTTTTATTACAAACTTTTCATCATATTGTAAAAAAGCTTTAAAACTTATGAAATGTTCGTTCAATTTTTTCCGAACTTTAAAAAAAACTGTTTTTATTAAAACAAAGCTTTATATATTTACATATGAAAAACATATGAAAAACTTTACATGTTGTTAAATGCTCTTTAACATTCTTATAAAAAATAAGCTTTAAAATTTGTTTTGCTGTATTTGAAGCTTTTAGTTTTTGTTTTTAAAACTTTTTAGCTTTTTATTACAAGCTTTTCATAATGTTGTAACGATTGAAACTTGAAAGCTTTTATTGAAGTTTTTAATTTTTCTTAAAATCCAAAAAAACATTTCTTTTAAAATATTAAGCTTTTTAAACTTTTGAAGAAAAAGTTATTGATTTTACACTAAAAGCTTTAAATACTTTAAGTAAAAATTCTCTAACTTTTAATTAAAAAAATAGATAACTCAAAAAATAGTTTTGCTGTATTGAAAGCTTTCAGTTTTTGTTTTTAAATCTTCATAATTTTGTCGCCATTGAAAACTTGAAAGTTTTCATAAATTTTTTAAATCATTTATAGCTTAATATAGGCTTTAAAACTTTTAAACAAAAATTTTTGATGTTATAATGAAAGCTTTAAATATTTTAACTTAAAACTATCAAACGTTTAATTTTAAAATATACATCAATTAAGGTTTCAACAAATGTTGGTTAAAAGGCGGAAGTAGAACTTTTATAATTGGCTATAAAAAACTTAAGCTAAGCTGCAGAGCTTTTTTTTAATTTTTAGAGCAATTTAATGATTTTTTTTTGTAAAAAACAAATTAATCAGAGGATTTAATTATACAAAAGCTTAAACAAGATTCTTAAACTTTTTTTATAAAAATTCTATTAGATAACAAAGAATTAAAGAATTTTTAAAGCTTATTATAAATATCACTTTATCACTCTAAATAAAAACCTATAAATAGATTTGTAAACTGTTTTTTTTATTTTAAGTAATTTCTCATGCTGCAGCTTAACTTCTATTAAGGGGATTAACAATTTATCAGAGCTTTTTTTTGTGGGAAGGGAGTTGTTAAAGTGAAATTAAAAAAAAAAATTCTTCTTTTTTGTTTATTTGCTCATGTGACATAAACATTGAAAATTAATTTCAATTTTAAAACCAATTGAAATTGTTTTTGTTTCTTTATTAACAGGCCTGTATTTTAACTCTCCTTAAGTTAAGCTTTCATTTTCACTTTATTTCTCAAGTGGGGATTTAAGAAACAGAAAATAAGAGAAAAAAATACTTCAATACCAACAGAATTTAAGTACAAAACTTTCAACTTCAATTAAATTAAATTTATAGCTGTCATCGAATTGAAATTGTTGTTTGCTGACGTTTTTTTTTTTTTGGATTTTCAGTTATTTTTATGATGATTTACCAAAAGTAAAAAAAAGAGTATTTGAACATAAAAGAATATTGGATTTTTGTAGTAATAAAATACAGGAACTTAATGTAAAAAACCGTAATTTTTAATTACGTCTATAAAAAATGTGTAAAGAAAGAAAGAAAAAAACTAATTCAAAAAATTCTGTTAAAAAAGAACCGAATTGAAATAAAACAACCAGCATGTAATTGTTAATTCTTCGTACATTAACAATTGTCTTATAATAAAAAAATTTACTGCAGAAAATAATAACAATAAAAATAATTACAAATTTATTACCCTTATACAACCGGCAGACAGACAGACAGACAGACAGACAGACAGACAGGGAGGTTACTTTTTTCTTCTGCAGCATTAGTGATCATGATGATGGTTTGTTTTTTAAATAAATTATAAAATTAAAATGTATTTTTTATATGTCATGTTTTTATATAGATTTTATATTTAGTGTTGTCTTTAATTATAACAAATTAACCATATATTTATTTTTCTTTCATGAATGATTAAAAAAAAATAAATAAAACATGAAAATTATTTACAAAAGAAGGCCGACGATCAACGCTTCTTAGTGAGAAGTTGGAGTTAAAAGAATTAAGATTTTTAACAACTGTCTGTCATTGTTTAGAATGCAGTCATGTTGCAGTGGCTTATTTTACACGATTTCTCTTGTTTAAGTATTTCTCTCTCTCCCTCTCTTTCTCTCTCTTTAAAGCTTTTGGATCCGAAGGACCAATTTTTAATACCAGCTTTATTATAAGTTGAGCAACCAGTTTTTTGCTTCAATCACTTGTTACTCAACTTTTTCTTGCTTTACTTATATACAGATTTAAAGATCTAAAAGCTTTGACAGCTTTTCCATAAACTCATCAATCGAAGGACCATTTTTCGATATTTAGAAAATACAACAATTTTATTTGATTTTTTTTCTTTATTTTTTTGGAAATGGTGTATTTGCATTTTGGTTTTTATGGTGTAACATTTTCCATTAATTATCGGTAGTTAAGTATTATTAAGCATCATTAGAGTGTGTTTGAAAATTAAGGCAACAAAAACCCAATGAAGAGATTTTTTACGACAAAGGGTAACAAAAATATAGTTGAACAAAATCATAAAAAAAATATCTCATAAAAATAGTTAGACTATGTTATGTCATGTCTTGTTTTTTGGAATATAAAATGAGATCAATATATAAAAAATTTCACAATTTTCATTAACTTTTCGCTATAAATTTTCATAGTTTTTTTTTTAAATTTCCTGTAGCTTTCTTTGCTCTTTAACTAACCAACTAAACAATATTCATATTATTTTCTGTTCAATAAAGTTTTATCTACATGTAAACTCAGTGAGAGATGAATGGATGGATGGATGGGTCAAAACGTGATCAATAAAAATTAATGAAACACTTTAGACCTTAAAATATTTATATGCATGCATTATATAGTTCAAATTATGTTGAAAACCATTAAATAACATAATAACTTAAACACATAGAGCAGACAGTTAAAATACTATAAATTTTAAAGTTTTTTAGGAAAATATTTAAAATTTAAGAAAATCATGATGATAAGAATGTCCCTGTTGTCAATGGTGGGCTAAAAGACAATCTTTCTTACTATACTAAATAGGTAGATATAAAATTATATGTATTAGGATTTTTTCTATAATAAGAAAATGCTACTTCGCTTTAATTTAAGGCAAAAGCTATTAAACAAAAAGCTCTTTAACAAAAAGCTTTTCATGCAAAAAGTATTTTATCAAAAGATTTTGTAAGAATTCTTATAATGTTTTAGGCTCTTTCTGGAAACTTTTTTATTTTAGGAGCTTTTAGAGAATTTAAGAGGAAAAGATTTTTATAAATTAATTTAAATTAAATAAGTCTTCATTTCTATTTTAAACTTTTTTTTTAATATTTTTGAATTATTTTTTGTAATTTTTACAAAAGCTTTTTTCAAAAGCTTTTTTTCAAAAAATCTTAAAATCAAGAAAAAAAAGTCCAAAATAAAGCTTTTATCAAAAAATCTCAAAATAAAGCTTTATTAAATGCTTAAAATAAAGTTTTTAGCAAAAAAGATTTTATAGAAAATAAAATTTAGAAATATTTGGAAAATTGTTTTTATTTTCTCAAAAAAGTTCAAAATACACTTTTTCAAAACTTAATTTTTCAGTTTTTCTCTAGAAAATCAAATAAAGCGTTTTTTCTAAAAAGCTGTGAACAAATATAAAGTTTTTTGATAAAAAATAAAGTTTTTTTTTAAAAAAACTTAATTTATAAATTTTTTTATAAAAAACTCAAATTTTAGAAATTTCAAAAAATCTTACAAAATATTAAAAAAGCTTTTGATAAAAAAATTCAAAATAATTTCTTTGTACTTCAGAAAGCTCAAAATAAATTCTTTATCTTAAAAAAACTTAAAATAAATATTTTATATACATAAAAAAACGAAAGCTCAAAATAAATCTTTGTGCCTCGAAAAGCTCAAAATAAATTTATCTTAAAAAAACTCGAAATAAAAATTTTATATAAAATATACAAAAGCTTTTATTAAAAAAACTTAAGTAAAAGCTTTTATCAAAAAAGTTCACTATAAAACTTTAATAAAAAAGATCGTTTAAGTTTTTATCAAAAAATTTTTAAAAAATGCTTTTATCAAAAAAGCTCAAAATAAAGCTTTTTTTAAAAAAGCTCAACATAAAGCTTTTTTCAAAAAAGCTCAACATAAAGCTTTATCAAAAAAACTTAAAAAAAAGTCCAAAATGAAGCTTTTATGAAAATAAATTCAGTTTTTTTTGCTTATCTATATTACTTGTATAAAATTTACTAGAAAATAATACAATAAATATCTGTTTCATTTAAAGATAAACTCAAAGTTAATTTGAAATAATTTTGAAAAAGTTTCAATTATTTTTACAATTTTCCAAACAAAAGCTTAAGGAACTATAACCTAATCAAAAAAGCAAGTTTATATTTTACCTCTGAAATTATTATTTTATGCTTAAACTTTGAATGTCTAGGGAATAATAAATTTATTAAATTTTACAAACTTTCTTATATGCATTTATTTTCCGTAGTAATTTCTCAGAAAAATTTTATTAATTCATATTTTGTTTGGTGTCAAGCATATTTAGGTTAATTTGTAAAGCTTTTAGGAATTTATAATGAAGCTTCAACTACTGCTTAAAGTGATTAGAAACAATATTATTTTTGTTTTATTTATGACAAAAGCTGATAAGAATGAAAGAAATTTTCAAAGAATTTTTTTCATTTATTAACAGAATAAAGAAAAACAAATAAGAATGTATAGACGGGCATGGTCGACCCTATGATAGACTTCACCGGAGTGATTATTTTAAGAATGTGAATTTTTTTCCAAAGCTTAATCGACTTTCTCAGCCTTTAAGGTGACTGTAGGACCAATATTTTTGGATGTTACAAACATCAACACAAACGCATAATATCCTACACCACTACAATGGTGTAGGGTATAAAATATCTTAATGTATTTTTTAATTTTCAAATTTGTGTTTATTGCTAAGACAAAAAACATGTGTAGCAAAGAAATATATAAAAACTCTTCTAGTCACTATAGCTGTGTGGCGGCCTGTCAAGTTCAAAGTTATAAATTTAGTTTTAATTGAATTTTAGTGGAATATTGGTAAAGAGGGCAGAATTTTTTCAAGTTTAATAGAAAATTTATTTTAACACTAAGATCTTAAGTTCTTATAAAACTATACACTTTTTTAATATAGAAGGCGTTTTATTGTACAATTTATTTTTAATGAATATTCAATTTTAATTATATTTAATAGCTTTTAGATTTTTTCTATTCCTTCTATGGTTTTTATTTCGTTTTCCTTTTTTTATCTTTTGGGTTTTGTCAAAATTATAGGTTTTTAAAATCAAATTAAAAGGTTGTAACGTTTTAATGTTAAACTTTAAGAAAAAAATTATAGTTTATTTGTAACAATTTTGGTTTTTCTAAATTATAGTTTAAGTTCAAAATTATATAGCTATTTATGGTTAAATGGTATAAATTTTATTAAAAAAAAATAAACTTACCAAATAAGACGGTTTTAGAATACTAGGGGTTATAGCCGGTTTGTGATAAACTGTAAAGATAGAAAAAAGTAATCGAATTGTTAATAAAGATTTGTTGATTAAATAATTTTTAAAAGTTTTAAATTTAATATATTTTTTTGTAAAATTTAATAAACTAAACATAAATTCTTTTAAAATTATTATAAAATAAATAACTAACTCTTATCAAACAGAAACATATTATTTATAAACTATGTAAGCAAAAGTGTCAGCAATTAAGTAAGTAGTTCTACCTTTTACCTTAGAGATATCATGAAGGAGTTAGTTCGTTAGTTAGTTCTATAGATAGATAGATAGATAGATAGATAGATAGATAGATAGATAGATAGATAGATAGATAGATAGATAGATAGATAGATAGATAGATAGATAGATAGATAGATAGATATAGATAAGGAGATGATATGGAGATAAGGAGATGATGACTAAAGTATTTAACAACAATTCTATGTAATCCGAAAAATATGTAGTATTCCTTAAAAAGTAAGTTAATAAGTAAAGGGTTACAATTGAAAGTCATTACCAAGCTTTTGCTTAGTAATAATGACCTCTTTGTAACATTAACTTACAAACCTCTTTTTCTCTTAAAAAAAACTCCTTTTCACCAAAAGCGGAAATAAATGTAAATATTTATGAATAGAAATTATATAATCATATATTTACCATATATAAATACATATATTGGCCATAATAAAAACGCACCACTAAAGCCAAACTGTCGCTGTTAAAAAACTTAAGTCTAAACCAAAATAAGCGAAAATAAAATGAAAATATTAAAACCACAAAAAGCTAAATATTAAAAAAAAAACACTAAAAAACTTTTCAAAAAGAAAAACAAAAATATTTAAATTTAAGTCTTCCTTAAACACTAAAAATGACACTTTCATTACAGCTAAAACAAACAAATATGTTTGTAATTGCAAAAATAAAACTTACAAACGCTCGCCTAAAAATTGTATTTTATTTCCTTAAATTTTGTTTAAGTTAAAAATTGCAGGAAAAAAAGCTAAACTTTAAAGGAAATCAACAATTTACATACCAAAGAAATGTTGACACAAAAACTTTGTATTAAATGTTATTGAAAATTATAGACTTCCTTTAAAAAAAAAATGAAACGATAAAAAGACTATTGTTTTTTTCGAAAAGATAAAAAATATTTTTATTCAGAAATTAACCCTTAGCAAATATTCAATCTATTTTGAAATGTATTAAAAATTCAAATTTATAAGTTTAGCTTAAGTTTGTCAAATTTTACAATACATATTAGAGGGATGGCCCTTATTGATTATGCAGTTGCTAAAAGGCACATATTTTTTAGACCGAAATACGATCTCCATTGGCTTTCAATCTGCCCAATGTTTTAAAGATATCAACTTCTTAGAGACGTCTTCTGTTGAGTCGGCAACAGCACCAGAAACATATCCCGATAAATTTAAACTTAGGTTAGGTTGATAGTAGGATCAAATCCAAAGAAATACACCTAGACCAACATCGGGCCTGTTGTGCGCTCCTTATAAGAAACAAAAGCAACTGAATGAATTATTTTTCAATGTTCAGAAACTCTGTTTCTTGAACGTAATTCCT
Source organism: Lucilia cuprina (assembly GCF_022045245.1). Lineage (NCBI taxonomy): Eukaryota > Metazoa > Arthropoda > Insecta > Diptera > Calliphoridae > Lucilia > Lucilia cuprina. The sequence continues at coordinate 30,559,943 of NC_060952.1, forward strand.
AAGAATCTTCCAATCTGTATTAGTCAGGAATGTTATTTCCGCAAAAACATCACTTCCAAGATACTTGAAGAAAGTGCTCCAGAGTTTCACTGTCCTCTCCACATGCTCTACATACGTCTTGTGTGTCCACTCAGAATACGAAGAGATTTTTTCGTCTTGCTCTCATCAGTGTCACCCCATAGAATCTTCGTGGTTCTACCCACTGTTTCGTTATTCCAAGAGGTCTTATGGGATTCTCTCACCCATATGTTAAGTTCAACTATTGTTGCGTGGAATGGTTTTCGTTTGTTAGGTTAACTGCCTCGAGCCCCACCCGATTGGATTCCCATATGATGTGAACCTTACCTCTGGGAGAGTATTCAGTTAAAACTTTCTTACAATCCAATTAAAAAAAACTTACATGTGTCCCTAAGATAATATTCTCTTTTTGCGATTTGGGTTTCAATCGCAAATACCATGTTGACAAGATCAAGACAAATTCCAATACAATCGGTCCATACATAATACTCTCAGTTCTAAGCCTGAGAGTTCAATTTTCTCTCTTATGTTCAATATTGTCACTTCTTTTTTACAATAGAGATAACTCTCCAATGAAATGATCAAGGCAAAGGCAATCGGTACACAATTAATACCCACAGTCCTAAGTCTGGGGAATCTTTAGAGAAAATCAATTAAAGGTTTTGCTATTGTCGTTTCTTATACAATATGTTTCTGGAAGTACATTTTTGAATCCATGAGTTATGTTCGAGATGTTCACTTTTCAAAAAAGCTCTATAACCGCTAAGGTCTAGGTACACTTTATAAAAGTACGTAAAAATTACAATAAAGCTTTGAAATATAGATATGATAATATCATTAGCGTCATTATGACTTATCAATTAAATAGAATCTGTTTGCAGTCGTTCTAAAACCAAATAGATAGAAATAAACTCTACATTAAAAGCTTTTTCCAGCAAAAGCTCAAGTTTCTCAAATAGCCTAAACAAATATCAATTAAAAATAAACCTTAAACTAGACCCTTTAAAGGCCAATTATATAAACCAAGGGTTAATGGCTGACAATGGTTTTAAAGAAAAATAAACTAATATTGAACATGCGTCTATTTGTCGTATTGTCTATGCGTTGTCCCCAGAAAAAAATAACAATAAAAACTTTTGCTTTTATTTAAAATCGTTTCTAAAATGTTTTTGTTTTTTTCTCTCTCTTCTTAGACAAAACAAAAGAAGTAAATTTTCAATGCAATTGACCAATAATGGCCATGTTCAAATGACCATTTTGAGCAAATCGTTATTGCACAATTGCAACACAAAAAAATCACAATGTTTTTAGTTATCTTCTACTATTTTAAAACTATTGTTTTGCTATAGACGCAACAACAACAACACAAATTTCAGTTGACACTATATAGTTTTTGCCATGAACAACTTGTTGGTGTTTTTTTTGTTGGTTTTCTATTCCCCCTGAAAATGGTTTAAAGATCATTGTTTTGCAAACATAGTTGCTGTGTTAGTTTGCTTAGCGAAAGTGTTGCTGCAGCTCTGAACAAACGCATTGTTTACTCAACAGTCTATGAATGTATGTATTTGCAATATATTGAGCAAAATTTGCTGTGGCTGTTTGTTGTTAAACACTTTAATTGTTTAACCATAATCGTTTGTTTTGCTCAAATTTTCTATTTAAATTGTTAAACAATTTGTGTTTTCATTTGTTTTTCACAGTGTTAATAGTCAAATTGCTAACGATTAGACAACAAATAATAAAAATGAAATTAATTAACTAGAGTGTTTAATAGAAATGGATAAATTGTTTGGTAAGTTGTTTAAAAAAAAACTAAAGGGTTTTTAGCTTTCAAAGAAATTAATCCAAGGTTGTAGGATATATGTATATATAGAACTTCTTACATGAGTAATTGGCAAAGACATTTAAACAAATTAATAAAACCTGAACTTAATTTAGCTCAGATATGTGTACGTATCTTAAGGTGATCTTTACAAAAAAATTTCATTTAAACTAGAGACTTGTTGTAAGTTATTTTTTCCATTATATTTTTTACAACCCTCGGTTTTTTCTTTATTAATCTCAATAGAATCCTATAAATCTTGTCTCTCATTTTAAGCCATAATTCATTTGCATGTGTCTAAGATATTGTTTACTTTTAATAACTATTTTTGCTTTATTTAATATAAATTTAATGTGGGTTTTTAATCAACTTTTAATATGACCAAGTTTTCATATAAAGTTGAATGGCCTTTTTACGTTGCAATTTAAACATAAAATATTTTTTACATTTTTTTCAGTTTATTTGTCAATATCAATGTAAATTCATGTGAAAAAACAAAAACCAAAAATCTTTAGGCGGACAAGTTGTACAAGTACAAATTTTGATTACAACATATTTTTCACACAGTTGTTGTTTTTGGAAAGAAAAACACTTCTAGCCACAACTACAAATGACTAGCATTGGTATCGGCTAGTGGTCAATAAAGCGAAAGAATAGTGGAATGTAGGCTAGAAATATGCATTTAAAAAATCTAGACATTTAAAATGGAATTTCATTGTAGATGTAAATAGTCAAATCTTATGGTATAATGACAAAAAGGAGCTCCATATTTTTAATGTTTGCAAATATTTAAGGAATTTTTTTTTTATTTTATAAAATAGAAATTTTTAATGTCAAAAGAATCAGTTATAATTGATTTATAAGTTAAATTTTTAAAGATGAATTTGGTCCATCAATTATACTCTAATAAATTGTTTATAAAGTTTAGTTCAAACCGGTCTCTTATGTCTTTAGGTGGGAAATTATTTAATTGGAAATTTTTTGCTGTTAGATCTTACAATTTTGTCAGAAAAATGTTTAGAAAATGTTTTAACAACCATGTCAACTTACAATTTTTGTTTAGCAACATTGTTTGAAATACTTTTTCTGACAACTTTTTAAAGCAAAAATTTGTTAGTTTTTAAACATTTTCTAAACATTTAACTGACAACGTTGTAAGATCTGACAGCCATGAAAATACGCTTTTTGAGAATAACATTTTCCTCAAATACTTTAAACATTAAACATTATATGGGAGCTAAAGTTATAAGAAGAAATAATTTTCTAACAACTTTTTAAGACAAAATTTATAAATTGTTAAACATTTTCTAAACATTTAACTGACAACGTTGTAAGATCTGACAACAGTGTAAAACAACTTGAAGATTTTGCTACAAAAAAAATTTACTTTAGAAATTATGAAAATATGTTTTTTGAGAATATTTTTCTCAAATACTTAAAGCATTAAACATTCTATGTGAGCTGAGGTTATAAGAAGCCCGATCATTACAAAAATCGGATTATATAAAACATAGTATCGGCAATTTTCTAAAAAGAAACTACTATCACAGAGGAAAAAAAATATACACGTCTGGTACCAAATTGACACCAAAGTGTTCATACATCATTTTTTTAAAAAGATCCGTTGTCAACATCGCAACGTTATCAACATTGCAACAATTCATTGTCGAAATCTAAATTTTATACACATTCGTTGTCTAAATGTTAACAAACGTGGTAAGCTGACGGATTGTTTTCAATATTGAAAGATTATAAACATTTTGGTGTCAATTTGGTACCAGGCGTATATAAAATATAAACTCAAACTTTTTTTCAAGTGGCCTTTTTCATGTCAGCTACGTAAAGTATTCTTTGTGTCAAATTTCATCCAGTTTTGTTGAAAATGAGATGAGATGGACGGACGACTTTGTTCCTTTCGACTTTTTTTATTGGTAATATATGGTAATATAAGAAAAATTTGGAAATCCATGTTATGACGGACTGTTATTTAGTAAAATTTAATTATTGACAAACTTTTTAAAGTTTAGAAACACAATTATAACAGCAAATATACATATACTCCTCTCATTAAATTCCTTTAAAAACGTTTTCAGTTGGTCAGACCATATAAAAATAATCTATTCAACGGCATTTTAGTTTGGATCGCAGAGCATAGAGACTTCTACGACAATGATCATTATGAAGTGTTTGATAGAACAGGTTCTGCTTAAGGTATCTCCAGCGTGATTGCAGAGCATAGAAACTTCTACAACAATGAGTATTATGAAGTGTTGGACAGAACGGGATCTACTTTCGATATTTCGAGATGGATTTTAGTTTCCAATTGGCGTTGATTAAAACTAGAATATTCCGGACGCATGCAATGAATGAGACTTATAACCTGAAATAAATGGGACATATCAAGATGTTTAACACTAGGTGGACTTGAGTTTTAAATCAATGAATACTGTCGTAATTGTAATGACAAAGACAAAATATCATCTTCTGTGACAATTATACTTTATCTTCTATCCTTGGTGAATTATATGGGTCTGAACTTAACGACCTGCGAAGATATATTAAGACTCAAAGTTGTCCTATAATTTTATATAAATTAGTTAATAAGTTATTGTTCATAATGAGGGCAAATTTAACAATTATTTCACAAATAGTAGGCGAGAAAAGGGGCATGGTTTGACACAAATACCTGAGATAACCAATACGTTCTTGAGATAAATTTATGTAAATGTTTCTGAATCTCAGGAAACCAAATTCGCAAAATCCAGACAAACAGAAAAGCAATGCTTTATCGAATATCCCGAAGCGATCAAAGAAAACCTGAGGAATTTCGCAAACAGCTGTTCTAGCTAAACATCTGCCTCAACTTAACATTCTGTACAATTTTTTTTTTATAATTTGACTTTAACAGCAAATGTATATTTTTATACGTTTCTAATATATTTCTAACACGCCATATGCAAATTACAAATGATTACCATTCAAATACTAAGTAAAAGAATCAACTAATTGTACAAAAATTTTAACACGTCACCAGACGTTGGCGTTTCAAAGACTAAACATATAGTCAAAGATTTCTAATACAAACAGAGTGCATTTAAAAAACTTATTTGTCATTTTTGATTTCTTCACATCCGTTAATAATCACAATTAACTAAGAGTTTTTTAATCTTTGACTATAAAAGTAATTATTGATAAATTTGTGTTTTTGTTTTTTTTTTTGCACGAATTACCTCATAGCTTAATATTTGTTGTTTTTTTTTTTTTTTTGAAATAATGATCTCATCGGAAATTGCTAAATCTGTGTTGTTTTTTTTTATTATAGTTAAGGGAATTAGAATTTTAAAAAATATCATGTTATTAAATCAAAATTGATGTTGTGGGATTTAAATTTTTTTCATTATTTATTCTAACAAAATATCAGCTGGAGACGTAGTATAGAAAAAAATTAAAATGTCTGATTGACAACTAACAGACAATTTAATTAAATTTATTATCAAATTTACAATTAATCGAACTATTTTTATAAAACATTTATATACAAATTTGTGATTAGAATAATGAGGAATTTATTTTATTATAGATTTATTGATTAGGAATTTGAATTAAATGCCTTGATTTTAAGGTGGCGTTAAAATTTTTAAAATTGTTTTTTGAAAACTAAACCTAGAATAATAAAGATAATATTGAGTAAGTAACAATTATTAAGGAATATAAGTATTAAAATAAGAACATATAGTTAAGCAATCGTTACTGGGTAATGCAGCGAATAATGGTTTGTCTTTAAGCAACAGTTACAAAGTAATGCGGCAAGTAATCTCAACAAAATAAGAACTTCCCAATAAGCAAAAAAAGAAGTAGAATTTACTTTATAAAAGTACTGACAAATAACTGAAAAAGTGATGATTTTAACAAAGTCTTGTCATAGGAGGGATGTTCTTTTTATTTGATGCAAAATTCACTACTTTTAAAGTCATATTTATGTTCATTTTTTGGAAGTTATTTGGAAGTGAAATTGTAGTTTTATATAATATAACTAATTTGACTTAAATCATTAAACATCACTTCCACAGAAGGTAAACAAAGTCATTTAGTATTACTTTTGAAGTGGTGATAAATGTTATTCTTTTGGAAGTACTTCGTTTTATTTTTGCTTGGATTGCTTGTCTTTGTACAATCCCACATCAAGGACTGCTGGCAATAACGTTTAAAAAACATTTACTTACAATCTTATTAAAGATTAATAAAACAGTATTATAAACATATTATGCAGACTTTTTTCCAAGTGTATTTTTAACAATCTACCCCTTTAATTTCTCTCGATGTATAAAAGATGCTTCATTAAAGAAAAAAAAAATCAAATAACAACTTTTAATTCTAAATACTAATATCTGCCACAGCTACTGTAAATGTTGTATTGTTGTATGTTCAGATCTGTTCTCCATTCACTCGTTCCTGCCACATTTTGATGAATGTAGAAGAGACTTTATAATGTCTATGACAGATCAACTTGGTAATATAGTAGATATATTGTATTAGAAATACAACAAAAAAAAAAAAACAACTAGATGCATTCGATATATATACACATATATAAATATATTAGGTTGTAATACTGTTTATACAACTGATGCATTTTTAATGAAATCAATCGATCAAACGGTAGTTTTATTTATGAACAATACAGACAGATACACAGATATGTAATATTTATACAGTCAGTCAAACATACATTTCTTTTTAGTTGTTTTTACCATTTTTTATATATATTTCTTAACCATAAAAGTGTGTAAGTCGTATCTGTATGTGTTTAGCTGTATTCGTTAGAGCTTTTCTTTTTTTTTTTTTTTGGTGTATATGTATTTTAATAGATAAAAAACAAATGCATAGAAGTCTAAATAATACAATGTTTATTTTGTCTTAATATTACTCTGGGTTGGCAGACAAAAATTGTGGTTGATAAAACAACAACAAGAAGAACGCAATGAAATAATTGAAAAAAAGGAGAGGAAAAACTTTAGGCCCACAGATATTCCAAACATGATTACGTAATGAATGCATTCAATTACCCAGCAAACATAATGGTAATGAATTTAAAATCGTAACTCATGCTCCATATTATGTAGGCACTATGCGAAAGTTGGGTTTGAAGTTCAATACCTCCTGAAAAAAGTGGACTGCAGTTAGGACCAGGGGAACTGGGAAATGCATTAGGAACTTTTGTCCCAGGGCATTTTATCTTGATGAAAGACCTCATGATGGTTTTATCACAATCACGGGGAAAAGTGGTGTACTAGTTCCTCTAGTTTGTGGGAAGTAAAAACTGGTAGTGGTCAAATATATCTTCGGCTTTTTGTTAAAATGATTTCACCAGAGAACTACATAAAGTGATGCCTCGGAAATCGTTAGCCCATAGGTCAGAGTTTTGAACTTTGTCTTGTTCCGGTTATTGGAGAGGTACATACGAGATGAACGTTAAATCTTTGATGCACATTAAAGTCTTTATTTTGGGATAAGTTCTTCGTTCACAGAGGAGTGATTGTAGGGCAGATGCGGATCCACGGGTGGGGGGGTTTGTAAAGTAAAATCCAGCAACAACCCCTCCTTCCAAAACCGAAAATTTATCATAAAAATGAGGAAAAAAGAAAATAAGTAAAAAACCAAATAAACAAACCCCTTTTCCACGAAAGGTTCGAGCTAGATCCAAGCCTGCTGTAGGGTATCTGGGTGGAAAAGAGTTGGTATCGAATGTATAAACATATGATGATACAGGACGGATGTAGGGTATAGGTTCTGATGTTGTTCTCTATGTGTATGTTTGGAATGAATGTGAAGTGTTGTGGAAAGAAGGGAAACAGATAAAACGTATCCCATACAAGTGAATTTTAAGGATGAGGGGAGTTTTAGCACCTTGTCCAGGTCTGCTCATAACCCATTTATAATAGTGTGTTCTCTATAAGTACGGAAAAGTCTTCGGTTTATTTGAGAGATTCATCCTTTGATCTACCAAATACCGAATAAAACTAGGTGTTGTTGTCTACTCAAGAGATGTTATAACATCTCAGCAGTTAAGCAACGGAACAGCAATGATATAAATTAAAATCAAAAAACCGAATGACTGTTAAAGAATGAATACCTGTATTTGCATGCATGAACATAGTCGATTGATTGTTATACTTTGTGAGTGTTACAAATATCAGCACAAACTTATAATGTTCTCCAAATTATAGTGGTATATTTACAATAAAGTGGTAAATATACAATAGATCTATAGTAGTAATTAGCTAACTTTTCTTAGATCTACAATCAAAATGTTGACTGGGTTAAAGACGTCATCTTTATCTCTATATATATCTCTCTCTGTAAACTCATAACATTTATCAAATCTAATTGGCTACAAAAAACATATGGTGGATATCAGATCATATACTATAATTGAAAACTATTTGTAAATATTTGAATGAATAAAAAACTGAATAGAAAATCTAACAAAAATACAAATTTCATTAAAAAACAGCTAAATAAATATAATAAAAATAATTTTAAAATTGATTTCGACTTTCGGAATTAGAGTTCGAAATAAAATATTCGAATTCGAATAAAATTTTGAAACTTGAGAGAATTTGATACAAAAAAAACTAAACATTTACTAAATATAAAATATTCTTTATCTAATAAATCCAGCCTTTGATTCTTTACATTTAAATTAAAACTTAATTGTAAAACTTTAAAATTCTAAAAGTTTTCTTTTTTGACAAAATTATTTTATTAATATTTTAAGCAGCTTTACGAATGATTCTTTTCTTTAAAAAAAAAAAAATGTAATAAAATCTTTTTGAAGGTTATCTTAAAAACAAACATTTTATATCGTTTTAAGCAGCTTTGGGTTATTGACAATAAAATAATTTTTATTATTATTAATATAAAAAGGTTTGTTTTACATATATGTATAAACTTACAATTTTTTTTTTAATTTTAAAACTTAAATAAACCTCAAACAAATTAAGTAAAATAAACTTTAATATTGTTTAACAATGTCAATCAATTTAACACTTTGTCGCTTTATTTATCTTGTTTTAAGTTAACTATTTAAGTTTTTCGGAAAGGGGTACAGAAATCCCCTTTAAATAAATGTTTGAATTTTTTTTTTTGTAAAAACTTGGCAAATTATTTGACAGCATTACCTACGTATGTCTGGCAGTTGTCACATTGAGTTGTCGTTTAATATTTACAAGGTTTTTTTGTAGTAAATTTAAATGTGGGTTTCTATAAATGTAAAAGGTTCTCTTTTATCGGTAAGTAATTAATTCTTAATAAAAATAGATTAGAGGCTTATAATACTAAATATTGAAAGTTTTTTTTTTAAGAATTTGAATTATTTTTAGACAAATTTTTAACAAGTCTATGGGGTTTATAAGAAAATGTGTAAATTTGGTAAATTTAAATATCAAATGAAGGCTCACAAATCTTACCATATATTATGTAAAACGAGTTTAAATGAAGTTGTATTACAAAGATCGAGTGTCTTATATTCCGATATTACTTTTTGTCATATATATCAGATAAAAATTCCACAAAGTGTTTATATAAAAAGCAAAGATATTAGCATCACAACGATATGAGTTACCATTATGGTCCTTCGAACCATAATTTTTTTTTTTCAAATATTAATCTTAAGCAGTTCCTGACTATTGCAATAATCCAAATTTTATTCATGGAACATGCATGATAATAGAAAAATCACTGTTTTAATGGTCCTTCGAAAAAGTAATTTCATCTCAAATACTTTTATTGAAAACGATAAAAAATATTTTTGTGTAAAAAATAGTTTCAAAGGTGAAAACGTTTTCTACCGAAATACATTTTTGTAAGGCCGTAGTTATCATAGTTTCAAAAAGATTTCTTCGGCAACACTTCTGATATAAGCCATAGAATATGGTCCTTCGAACCGTTTATGAAGTTCAAATGTTAATCTCAAAAAGTTTATTTATAATTAATTACTTTTAGTTTGCATAGTTTTCCCCAGGCTACCCTGTCTCGGGTCACAGTTTTAATTGACCAAGTTTACCCCTTTCTTTAAGGATTATCGTCATTGTGTATTGTCCTTCAGTTTTCTTCGTAAGGTGATATCTGTGCCAATTTATCTATCTATCTATCTATCTATCTATCTATCTATCTATCTATCTATCTATCTATCTATCTATCTATCTATCTATCTATCTATCTATCTATCTATCTATCTATCTATCTATCTATCTATCTATCTATCTATCTATCTATCTATCTCTATCTATCTATCTATCGATCTATCTATCTATCTATCTATCTATCTATCTATCTATCTATCTATCTATCTATCTATCTATCTATCTATCTATCTATCTATCGATCTATCTATCTATCTATCTATCTATCTATCTATCTATCTATCTATCTATCTATCTATCTATCTATCTATCTATCTATCTATCTATCTATCTACCTACCTACCTATCTATCTATCTATCTATCTATCTATCTATCTATCTATCTATCTATCTATCTATCTATCTATATATCTATCTATCTATCTATCTATCTATCTATCTATCTATCTATCTATCTATCTATCTATCTATCTATCTATCTATCTATCTGACTATCTATCTACCTATGGTCCTTCATACCCATCAATTTACATCGCATTTGCCTCAAAAACATTTGTATCTTTTTAAATAACATATTTCATGACATAACTACCAATCAATTTTTCCAACTCTAATTTTTTGTTAAACCAAATTATGCTCCATTCAAAGCAAGTCTTAATTACTTTCAAAAACCTAAACGCAAAAACCGCCAACCAAATTGCAGTCATCATAAATCACTTGTTATAGAAACCCACAAAAAAATAAATAAATAACAATAATATTTATTTTATTTAGTTTAACTTAAAACGTCATCATCATTAAACATTTAATATTTGTTAAAAGTTTTTTTTCTTTCTTGTATATGACTTTTGTCTAAAAAAAAATCAAAACACACTCAACAACATCCAACTCTGCATGCATAGCAAACCAAAATTTTTGATACAAACTGTGTTTTAAACTTTTGAAAAAGATACATTATCTTTAATGTTGGCTTATGACTATGGCGTTGATGGTTAAATAATAACAACCGTTAAGGTCAAGGACTGTTGCGGTTAATAATATTAAGGCAAAAATTGAATGAATAATAGAAGTTGTGAAAAAAACGGTCAAAATAATAGAAACTGACAGCTGAAAAAGAAACACACGCAAAAAGTATGTAAGAAAAAGTAACAGAACGACTATTGACCATTAAAATACATTTTAAAAGGCGGGCTTTTTGACAGAGCTTAGGAAAAACTTAAGAAAAGATATATTTTTTTAAAAAAATTAGTAGTAGTAGTAGTAATTTGATGTTAGAGCAGTGCTGGGCATCAAGAGAAAAAAGCTTTAAAATAATTGCGATATGTTTGATTTTGATATTAAAATTTTATTATCATTTTAAATAGTATACGTTTGGTATTTTCTGTTGGCTACTTAAGCCGACCTCTGCTTTCAACTCATATGTGTTAAAACTATATTTTCCTGTTGCTCCCGCATTAGTTTTGTTTTTTTTCTCTGTTACAACCCGTGTCTGGAATTACATGTTGGGTTTTTATTCAAAGGTTTTCGAATATCATGGTCGCGCTCTTTAAAAATATTAACTTTTTTTTGTTAGTTTTTAGCGAATTTCAGCACAGGTGAAAACTAGTTTGCTTTTTAAAAAAAAAACTTTGGCATGTTCAAAGTCATCATCATCATCATTTTGGTTGTGTTTTTTTCTTGTGCTCAAAACTAAAATAATTTTGACACTTTTGTAAGGAAAAAAACAAAGTAATATGTGGAAAAAAATATCATGAAGATAAATGAGTTTTTGATTAGTTAAATACTTTTGAATAAACGGCAACAGCAGCTTAAAGGTTAAATTTGGCAAAAAAAAAAAAAAAAATAATGCGATAAAAAATAAATCATAAATTAGTAATTTTAATTTTATTAGGAAGGAAATACAAATTTATTGTTTTAAAAAGTGTAACTAATTGCATAAAAATTTCTATTAATAAATTATTATCATATTAAATTTCATTAAATGGAATATAGCAAAAAATGGTCCTTCGAAACATGAAATATTTTTTTAAAATTTGTTTATATATGTTGAAATACCTAAAAAGTTATTCAAATTTTCATTGCGATGATTCTTTTATAGTTTCAATATTTCTAAATCTGAGTTTATTGTTCTTTCCTTAAACATTTAATAAAGTCCTAAAGTAAACTATTAGCTTTTAGTGACAATCAAAGTTTTGGTTCTTCGAACCGTTTAATACTTTTCATAATTTCAAAGCATTGGATATAATTTAATTGTTTTAAAACAAATTAAGTTTTGTATTTAGCGAAATTTTTAAAAATATTTGTTATATTTAATAATATTCTATAACAATCAACATGTTGCTGTTGACAAATTTGTTGTGATACAAGTTGTTGAAACTTACGTAATTTTTTTTCCTTTTTTAATGTTTTTTTATTTATTTCAATATTTAAAAACAATAATATATTTTTACATTATAATATATGCTAAACCTGTCAACATGTTGCTAAACATATTATTGTTGAAATACTTCACTTTTTCAATTGCTTTTATATCTGTTTCATAAATTTCACCAATCTTCTTTTAACTAAATTTTATTTTTGTTTTTTGCCAATATTAATGAACATTTAAGGCTTATCAACATGTTGCTGAACCTTATTGTTGTGCAAATAACTGTTTGGTGTTTTAAGCAGAAATAATTCATTATTTTTTATATTCTATTTCTAAATGTAATTTCAATAGCATTTCAAGGTGGTTTACCATAATTTATCATTATTAACATGTTGCTACTCTACATTTTTGTTGATAAACATGTTGACGTAATGCGAAATTCTGACATTTGACATTTTTTTATAATAAATATTTCGTAATTTTTTTTCACTATTAATAATATGAAATTGTAATGTTGATGTCAATTTATTTATATTACATGTCCGGAGACATTTTTAACTTGTCAACATATTACTGACACATGTTGAGTGTTTTGCAACATTTTTTACTTTTTATTTTATTGCATTTCACTACATTTTGTTTAGTATTTTATTCATCAACATTCATGCAACATCAACATGTTGTAGGTGACATTTTTTGTTGATATACATATATGTTTTGAACATTAAAAAAAGTTATATAAGTCTCTCTATGTCAATAGCAATAGTAATGTTGGTGGTAATTTAAAAGCATCAACATGTTGCTAATTACAATTTTGTTTTTATGATATCAACATGTTGCAGGTAGCAATTTTTGTCGGGTTACATGTTTTTGCATTAAAAAAGTTATAAATTCCCCTCTATATCAATAGCAACACTTATGTTGATGGCTATTTAAGAGCTTCAACATGTTGCTAAGCATAATTTTGTGAAAAAAAATGAATCAACTTATCAACGTTTTTGTTTAACGAATTTTTTATTTGGTTAATTAAAAGTATCAACATGTTGCTAATGATTAAATTATGTTGAGCAATATTATTTTGAGTTAATAGGATATCTCTTTTTAGAAATTTGTATTGCATTATGTTGCACAATTTTTATTCTCTTTTAAAACATGTTGAGAGCTTTTAAATAAAGTATATTGGCAATATCACTTTCTAAAATAATAAATTTTTATAAAAATTCTTTTTAAAAATGCTTATACTTATTAAGCTTAAAAACTTGTTCTATAATTAATGGAATTTCAAAAAATTTGTTTCTGTTCAATTTATTACCATATAAAAAATAAGCATATTTATCATTGCATGTGTCTTAACTTAAAACTAGCTTATAAATTATTTAGAAAAACGGAAATGTATCACAACCAAAAGCGGATGCCGTTATTTAAATAAATATATTTAAACAAATGATTAAATTTATTATTGACAAGAATACTTAGATAAAATATTCTAATCAGATTTTAAAAAATAATAAAAAAAAACCTGTTGCATTTTATAAAAAAATATTAGGTCAACTTAAAAGTTTCTAAACAAAATGTTGCTTAGTTTTAAAGACAACAGCACACTTTTAACTTTAGATTTTATATTTTATTTCTTAAAAAAATAAATAAATTTGAATATGAAAAAGATATAAAATAAAGATAATATTTAACATGTAAAATGTCATATGCATTTTAACTTATACATACATAAGTATATAAACATACATATATGTATATAAACATATAATATGTCATATCGGTTATTTTATTTACAAGGTCGTCAGCATTTCAGTTTGTTAAAAATGTAAAGAAAAAATAATAAATAAATAAATTTGGTAGACTTTATAAATATTACAAAATTTGTTTAAAGCAAAAACAAAAGAAAAAAACACTAAAGCAGGTTTCCATAAGTTAAAGTCTAAAAATAAAATATCTTTAAGGTTTTAGACATAAAAATCAACAGTTATAAAAATAATAAAAAAATTTCTTTATCTTTTAAGACCTTTTATAGTTTTTTTTTACCCCTTTTCTCCCCCTTTTTTTACACATTTCATTTGACACTTAAATACTCAACCTGTCTTTGGTTCAATGATATTTATAAAGAAAAATTTTTAAGTCATTGATATTTACTTATTAAGAAAAATTTTAATTGAATTAAATCCAAAAGTTGTAAGAAAAAACAAACATTATGTATGTATTAAAATTATATCAACTTTTTTTCTTAAACTAATATTATTAATAAATAAAAAAATCAAACAAAATATGCCGAACAAACCAGTTATGGTTTTAAAATAGATTTTTTTCTTTTGACTTTTTTTGTGCTTTTAACTTGACAGCCAGTAAGGCAACATCCACTTGTTGCATGTTGGCAACTTTTTTTGTTCGTTTTGCAGCCAAGAATTGCAAACTGTAGCATTAGTTGTGGTATTATATAAACTGCAGAAGGTGGGGTGAAAAGTTAAGGTTTTAAAATATGTTTGCTAAAGTTGTTTCACTGTTACGAAAATTTTTCGTCTTTGCAACATGTTGTTGGAAATTTGTTTGGAATTTTATTTATATATTTTTGAAAGCGTGTTGTAAATTTCATTTTGATTGGGATAGTAATTATTAAAACCTATTTTCAGAAGATATCAAACTACTTCGACTACTGCAAGATGTTACTGGCAACTTGTTATAGTTCTTCAAATAATATAAAAAGGTTAAAAACCCACAATATACTTCATTCCCTTAAACCATCTTGAACAGAACAGAACTAGAACTGATCTCGAACTAAACTAGAACTGATCTAGAACTAATCTAGAACTGAACTAGAGCTGAACTAGAACTGAACTAGAACTGAACTAGAACTGAACTAGAACTGAACTAGAACTGAACTAGAACTGAACTAGAACTGAACTAGAACTGATCTAGAACTGAACTAGAACTGAACTAGAACGGAACTAGAACTGAACTAGAACTGAACTAGAACTGAACTAGAACTGAACTAGAACTGAACTAGAACTGAACTAGAACTGAACTAGAACTGAACTAGAACTGAACTAGAACTGAACTAGAACTGAACTAGAACTGAACTAGAACTGAACTAGAACTGAACTAGAACTGAACTAGAATTAGAACTGAACTAGAACTGAACTAGAACTGAACTAGAACTGAACTAGAACTGAACTAGAACTGAACTAGAACTGAACTAGAACTGAACTAGAACTGAACTAGAACTGAACTAGAACTGAACTAGAACTGAACTAGAACTGAACTAGAACTGAACTAGAACTGAACTAGAACTGAACTAGAACTGAACTAGAACTGAACTAGAACTGAACTAGAACTGAACTAGAACTGAACTAGAACTGAACTAGAACTGAACTAGAACTGAACTAGAACTGAACTAGAACTGAACTAGAACTGAACTAGAACTGAACTAGAACTGAACTAGAACTGAACTAGAACTGAACTAGAACTGAACTAGAACTGAACTAGAACTGAACTAGAACTGAACTAGAACTGAACTAGAACTGAACTAGAACTGAACTAGAACTGAACTAGAACTGAACTAGAACTGAACTAGAACTGAACTAGAACTGAACTAGAACTGAACTAGAACTGAACTAGAACTGAACTAGAACTGAACTAGAACTGAACTAGAACTGAACTAGAACTGAACTAGAACTGAACTAGAACTGAACTAGAACTGAACTAGAATTAGAACTGAACTAGAACTGAACTAGAATTAGAACTGAACTAGAACTGAACTAGAACTGAACTAGAACTGAACTAGAACTGAACTAGAACTGAACTAGAACTGAACTAGAACTGAACTAGAACTGAACTAGAACTGAACTAGAACTGAACTAGAACTGAACTAGAACTGAACTAGAACTGAACTAGAACTGAACTAGAACTGAACTAGAACTGAACTAGAACTGAACTAGAACTGAACTAGAACTGAACTAGAACTGAACTAGAACTGAACTAGAACTGAACTAGAACTGAACTAGAACTGAACTAGAACTGAACTAGAACTGAACTAGAACTGAACTAGAACTGAACTAGAACTAAACTAGAACTGAACTAGAACTGAACTAGAACTGAACTAGAACTGAACTAGAACTGAACTAGAACTGAACTAGAACTGAACGAGAACTGAACGAGAACTGAAACTGAATTAGAACATCTCTTACTACGATCGCTTACAAATAGGGAGCTAGAAAAGTGCTTAACTTAGCAATTTTGTCATTGAGAAAAAATGCTTCAATAATTTTAAGTTGTGTAGAAGGTATGTATATTTTGATGGGAAATTTTAAAGTTGCAGATATAAAAGTAAAGTCTCAACATGTTGCCAGCAACATAAGTAAGTGATACAATGTGCCTTAAATTTTTCACTTCTCCCACCTTACCACAAAACAAAAACAAAAAGCACATTCTTTTAATTTTGACCATAACAAAGTACGCTACATATAGATATAGATTTCAGTTGATAATTGTAATGGTAGTAGAACTAATTGAAGTAGTTATGCTTGTAGTAGGCCTCGTCATCGACGTAGCAAATAGTGGTACTAGTTGTAGTAGTAGTTGAGAACATATTTTTATAGTAGTTTAACAGACATTTCATTGCCTCTTGTAGCTTGCTAAACGTATAATTGCATGAACGACAACTTTACCACAAAAAAGACAAAAAAATTAGAAAAAAATAATAAAATAAAACGTAATTGCTACACAAAAAATTTGTTAAAAGTAGACAAAAACCAAAAAGAAAAACATGTAAACGATAACTGCTGTTTACTTTTTTTCTATCACTGAAAATTTATTGCCTCTTTGCAGTGATGGCAATTGAAAATGTTTAACAGGAATCGTTTTTCTCTTTTTTTCAAAAAGAACATGCATATTGACGTGAATAGAAATGGTTTTATATAGAAAAAATCATGTTAAAATGTAAGAAAAACTAATTTGATACAGTTTAAATTGTTACATTGGATTGTATTTGTAGTATAAATTTACAAATGAAATTTAAATTTTTGTTGTTAAGAATTTGAAATTTAATAGACAACAATGGGAGCAAATTTTAAAAAAATTTTTCTTCTTGAATTGTCTTAAAATAATTTTTGTTGAAAAATTATAAGGATTTTTGTAGATTTTTTGGACTGTTGGGAATAATTTTGTGCTTGGCAACATGTTGATAGTAATAATTTTTTAGAGAATCATGTTTTGTGTTTTTAGACACAAAGTACTTAGAATCTATTTAAGGATGTTCGTAAATATTACAATATTTTTTGTTGTTTTTAAGAAACATAACAGCTGTCAACATGTTGCTCATCACAGTTTTGTTGAACAGCAACTTTTTGTTGTTTTTAAAAAACATAACAGCTGTCAACATGTTGCTCATCACAGTTTTGTTGAACAGCAACTTAATGCTATGAGGAATGCAACTCGATGCTATGAGTAATGTCATGTCCCTACAAACATTCTCATCTACTAAAAACTTACTCCCGTACATTCTTGGACCTTTTACAATCAAACGTGGCTTCTGTTGTTTCGGGCAATAGCATCATGTGTTTTGAATAACATGAACTATATTTAATTAACCAGACTTACTGCAGTGGCCACAAGGACCTAAGTCCTGCGGGCATCTGACCAATGCTCTGGTTCGACCCCATGTCAAATCTTTCCAAGGAAGGGCCGAGGATACATTTTAGCAACATTTTGTCAGATATAAACATGTTGCTTTGGCGTTATGTTTCACAAAATATTTTAGAAAATTTCTTGGAAACATTTTGCTATGCAAAGTGTTCAAAGCTTCTTTAGCAAAGATTCTTTTTCCCGCTTTTTAAACATAATTTTAGCAACATTTTGTGAAATTTAAACATGTTGCTTTGGCGTTATCTTTCACAAAGTCTTTCAGAAAATTTTAAAACGACATGTTGTTATACAAAGTGTTAATAGCTTTAACAAAACATATTTTTTCTCCGCTAGCAACATTTTGTTTAAATAAACATGTTGCATTGATGTTATGTTTAAAAAATCTTTCGGAAAATTTCTTGACAACATGTTGTCAAACAAAATGTAAACTTTTTTTATGTAAAATATTTATTGTAATATTTTTTAAACATGTTTGCTCTTGATTTTGTAAACAAATTTTAAATTATTTATACAGCTTGCTGTAAGTTTTATTTTCTTTTTTTTTGTGGAGGGATGGAGGAATGGTGAAAAAGAGAGAGTAATCATAAAATTAAACACACACAAACAATTTAACGTCCTGTTGTTTTAGCTATAAAATATTTAACACATTTTACTTTAGTTTAATTATTTTTATAATTCAAGACAATTGTTTTTTTTTTTTTTCTAACAACTTTTCGTTTTTTTCCTCCAAATGTAAAGAAACCAGCAAGTGTTGTAAACATTTGAAAGAAGAAAATCTCCAACCAAAAAGCAAATACTAAATTAATGTTTGATTATCATGCAATCGAAACATTAACATCTTGTATATTTCTAATTTCAATGCAGTTGACTGCATTTTTTATTTATTTTAGTAGTTTTTGAAAAGAAAAAAAATTATTTTTTTTACTTCAAAAATAATTTATTAATGAATTTAAAAAAGAAAATTGTAAACAGAAAAGAAGAAATTGTCGGTTGAAAGCATTTGTAAGCAGTAGGTGGAATCATTAGAAATCATTAAAGAAAATATAATTTACGTTTAAAATTTTCAAATAATTTTCAAAATTTGTTTCTTCATATAAGGTAAAAATTTTGTTAAGAAAGAAAAACCTTGAACTTTTTTTATGGTTCTTTAAATTTGTATTTAATGTTTTATAGACTCCCCCTAAATGCAAATAGAAACGATAATTTTAATCAATTTTTTTTTTTAATTTTAAGATAAAATATATTTGATATTTCGAATTTTTTGTAGACAAAAGTACGTGTTAATTTGTTATCTTTATGAACATTAAACTTTAATAAAAAAAAAACTAAATTTATTGATAATTTTCTTTTTAAGTAGAAAATAATCCCCTAAAAATTTTGAATTTGAATAAACAATTCTAAATGTTTTTTTTCAGAAACGTTAGAAAAAACTTGCAAGAAACTTGTAAGTAAGGAAAGTAGTTTTAATTTATTTGCTTTAGCAACATGTTGCAGATGTAAAATCACAATTCTTAACGTATATTTTGTTGCCGTTAACATGTTGCTCTTTAAAATGTCAACAAAATAAGTTTTCTGTAGTTGAAAACTTTAAATTATCTATTATTTTTTAAGCAACATGTTGCTAACGCAAAAATAAGCAATTTTTTTATTTTGTTCGATTAACTCTAACATTTAAGAATAATTTTAGTTTTCTTACTAAAATAAAGTTCGTTTTTTTTGTAATAATGTTTAAAATTAACTAGATATTTACACATATAAACAGCAACATGCTGCTAGCAACATTTGTAAGCGAAATATAAGCTGCATTGTTTGTTTATGAATAATATTTAAAAGTAATTTTAGATTTTAACTAAAAATTCTATAATACATTGCCAATTAAATAATTAATAGCACACACTTAAACATTAACAAAAATTGGACATAGATGATTTTGCAATCAATTTTCAATGATTTACTGTAAGTTTAAATTTTGTAGAAAAATCTAAAAAAAGTGTAAATAAGGAAACGAAATTTTGTATCAAAAAATTATATAGAAATTATTGTAATATTTAAACAATATAGAAAATATATAAAAAAGTATCATCAGACGTGGCCGACCATACTATACCCTACACCAGTTAAAAAAATTAATTTCTGAAGAAGACTTTATATGGAGGCTAGGGGCGAATATAGTCCTATTCCGATAAAATTTAACGAATATTATTTGTACTGAATTTTATAGTAATTTTAGTGCTTATAAATAAATTTTAAACATTAAAGTCATTTTCTGAGGGTGATTTTGTATGGGAGCTAAATTAAAATAAGGTCCGATCTTTACGAAATTTGACGAGATCATTAAAGCTTGAATAAAACTTAATTAATTAAAAATGCATCGATTTCAATAGGCTTTGTCCTTGGGTCAAAAAAAAAAGCATATGTGCCAAATTCCATCCAATTATCTTGAAAACTGCAACCAGTACTTTGAGCACAAACTTTGCATAGACAGCCAGACAGACGGACGGACGGATGGACGGACATGGCTTAATCGATTCAGAAAACTTTTCTTAGCCGATTGACATACTTTAAGCTGGTTATAAGACAAAAATCTTTGTGTGTTACAAACATCAACACAAACCCAATATACCCTCGCCACTAAAGTAGTGACATTAATAATATTTTCCTGCCAATGACTCACGGTCTAAAAAACATTATACATTGCAACTTTTGTGTTCTACCTGATAAGATAGATATCGACAGAAATACAAAGTACTCATATTAACGGGTAAATATTTATAAGAAACTCAAATAAGTAATTTGTTTTTTAGGCTGAATGCACTTAAATTTCTTAAAAAAAAACACACACACACATGCACTTGAATTTTGCAACATTACTACAATAGGTATCCTTGAGTATGTGTTTATTAATTAGAAAATGTTTAGTCCCTACTATATCATATAGGGGTAGAATGAAATGTATCTCCTGATGTAGTTTTAACATAATGACCCTTCAGAACCCTTGCCAGAACGATTATGTTGGAGGAAGTTTCGGAAATACCTTTATATTATTGTAGGGTTTCATATAGTCGTTCTTGACCTACTAACATGTCTCACTTATTTTGTATTGCATTAAACTTTTAGAGATAATAATTATTTTTATAA
>NC_060952.1:30581184-30583840 GCF_022045245.1 Lucilia cuprina
TAGATAGATAGATAGATAGATAGATAGATAGATAGATAGATAGATAGATAGATAGATAGATAGATAGATAGATAGATAGATAGATAGATAGATAGATAGATTTTCAGAAATTTGTTCCTAAATTGGCGAAATATATCAAAAAAAATTTTTCAAGATAAATTCATTATAAGGAAAAATAAGTAATAGTAATATAATAGCTATAAGTAGTGTGGGGTATCATTTGGTCGACAACGCCCGAATATGCTTGTATTTTGGTTATTTCTAATTGCAATATGTTTTAGTTTTTAGGCAAATTGTAAAGAAATATCTAATTACCATATAATGTAGATAAAAAACAAATACAAATGTTAATGTTAAATGTTTGTAAAGATTAAGCAAGCAAAATTTAAATTTAACTACACCCTAACCATATGTACGAGCAATTAAAGCCAAAGAGTTCAAAGATCAAGCAACATAAAAGTAGTAAAGTAATTTAACTAAAAATAATTTAAATTAATTAAGTATAATAAAATAACATAGAATATGTTTAATAGTTTTTTTTTTATAATTTTTCTTAAAAATTTAACTAATTTTAAATTTATTTTTCTTACAATTTCTTTACAGGGTAAGTTCTGAAACAAATTAACAAACTAGTAAGTATATTTATTTTTTGTTTTATTACAAATAAACCGTTTTCTGTAATTAAAACCCCTTTTAGTATAAAAAAAATTAAGGTGTGTATTAAATAAAATTGTATTTATTTACTTACTGTTGGTATGTAATGCAAAAAAAAAAATGTTTGTAAAATACATTTGAATTTCAATACCCACATATCAGACTAGCTTTTTTTGTTTGGTGTTAAACAATAAAACCCCAGATCCAATTACATGACAAAAAAAAAAAAAAGAAAAACTGAAAACAGAAGAAATGTCAGAAAATAAAATAATGAAATAAAAATTCACTCTAATGTTCTGTTTTTTCCCCTTTTTATCGGATGTAATTTAAAACCATTGTCACATTGTACGAGTATAAAAAGAAAAATGACAACAAAAACTAGTTAGTAAATTTAATTTGTATATGTAGAAATGCATAATAAACCTTGACTTAATTATCGCTAAATAAACTTAAAAATTAAACAAAAGTGTTAAAATAAAAATTTCAAATTACATTTACATTATTTGAATTAAAACATAAAAACAAAATCAGATGGTTTAACCTACAAATGTTGGCAAAATTATTAAATTTGAATTGAAAGAACGGTTTTAAAGGCCAATGGATTTATTGAATATTACTAAACTTTTCTTTTTTTTTGGGTTAATAATGATTTGTAACTTCATATGGACTTGTACCTATATTAATACACAGAGGGGAAAAACGTCTGTTACCAAACTGACACCAAAGTGTTTATAATTTTTCTATAACATACGTTGATATACATACATATATATACGTATATTTAGACAACGGTGTGTATAAAATTTAGATTTTGTCAACATTGCGTTGTCAACATGTGTTGTTGTACGTATACTTTTACAACGGATGTTATTCAAAAATCATATCAGGCGTGTATACTCAAAGACTTCTTAAGATGGGCCCAAATTTAAAGTATCTCAACCTTATATTGGGGGTATTTTAAAGAAGAGTCCGACACATTTTAAAATTTAATTTCTAAATACATAAAAATAATAAATTTAGTTTTTTTTTAATATAATTTACTTATAATTTTCCTTTATTGATTTCATATTACGATGTGTATATCTTTCATTATGAATAGTTTACGCGATATGTTCTAAAGCGATACGTTTCAAGCTCTCTATTAATACTTAGTAGTAGAAGACATTTAGAGAAGAATTTAGTCCTCTAGCTTATTCCTCTGTGACATCCATCGTGCTTTTAACAAAAGACTGAATATGAATTTATAATCTATAAAAGTTTTGTGGGCTTACACTCAAAAAAAAGAGTGCACTCAAATAGAGAGATTTCAGAAGAACAAAATACTTGTTTCAAGTACGATTTTTGATTAAAAAGATTTTACAATGTACTAATATTCGGTTTGATTTAAGCTCAAATGTATAATTGATTTGAAACAGAAATGATATTGATTTAAGAATGTAAAAGATTGTATTTATTTTTTCTTAATTTAAGCTCGATTGGTACATGATTTTTTGACTCAAAATATTTCAGAAAAAAAGTTAAGTACAAAAAATAGTTAAATTTCTAATGAACAGACATACCCAGCAATAAACCCGGTAATGGGTTGCACTTCCATAACCACTTACTTTTCAATGACTACTACTTCCCTGCATTACTTTGAAGTACTCGAGTAATGACTTTCTTTTAATCTGTTAAAGAAGTACTTTATTTTGTTTGCACATTTCATTTAATTGCTTGTTAAGAGTTGTACATATAATATTCTTAACTAAATGAGAATTATAATTATTAAATTGGTGTATTTTTGAATCATGTAAGAAATGAGTTAAAATAGGTGAACTAGCTCAGACGTCGGCGCTAGTATTGTTCTGACAACGAAGATTTTCGGCAAACACAACACGATCGCATACGAACCTCGAAACAAGAGCATCAAAAATACAAATATTTTATTTAGTTGCTTGACAGCATTCAACAAAGCAGGTTGATGTCGCTTTGTTAAAGAAATTGCAAACACAATTTGAAAAAA